>NW_023270602.1:0-11837 GCF_011800145.1 Mirounga leonina | reverse complement strand
AATCTGGTTTGGTGCTTATTATTCATGAAACAATCCATTTCTTTTTTCTTGAAGGATAACTGACATACCATATTGTATTAATTCTAGATGTACACCATAGTAATACATTAAAAAATGTTCACCAAAATGTCTAGTTACCATCCCATACAATGTTGTTAAAAATATTATTGACTATATTCCTTATGCTGTATATTACATCCCCAGGTCTTATTTTATAACTGGAAGTTGGTACCTCTTAATCCCCTTAATTTCTCATGGATATACTCATTCCTTGACCTCTGGCAAACATCAGTTTGTTCTCTGTATCTGATTTTGTTTCTGAGTCCTTCATTCATTTGTTTTTAGATTCAATATGCAAGTGAAATCATATGGTATTTATCTGTTTTTGTCTCATTTTATCTTTTAACACAATGCCATCTAAGTCCATCCATGTTTTCACAAATGGCAAGATTTTATTTTGTTTCCTATGGCTGAGTGTTATTCCATTGTGTATGTGTATGTGTCTGTGTGTATGCATATAACTTCTTTCTTTATCTATGTACCTATTCACAGATTAGGTTGCTTCCATATCTTGGCAACTGTAAAAAAAAAAAAAAAAAAGCTACAATTAAGGTGGAATTCATATGTCTTTTCAAATTAGTGTTTTTGTTTTCCAAATACTTAGAAGTAGACTACTGAATCATATGGTAGTTCTATATTTGTTTTGAGGAACATCCATATTATTTTCCATAGAAGCTGCATAATTTACATTCCCACCTACAGTGCAGAAGGATTTCCTTTACTCCACATCCTCACCGACACTAGTCTTTTTGATACTAGCTATTCTGACAGGTGTGAGGGAGTATGTCATTATGGTTTTGATTTGCATTTCCCTAAAGGATAGTGAGATTTAGCATCTTTTCATGTGCCTTTGGGCATTCTGTATGTCTTCTTTGGAAAATGTTTATCTAGGTTCTCTGCACGTTTTTTAATTCATATTTTCCCATATATTGATTAGAATGAGGTTTTCATATATTTAGACCTATTATTGGATGTATCATTTAAGAATATCTTCTCAAATTTAGTAGGTTGACCTTTTGTTGTATTGATTGTTTCCTTTTGCTGTGCAAAACCTTTTCAATTTATGTGATCTTATTTTTATTTGTTTGTTTTGTTTAACTAGCTTGAGGAGATGTATTCAAAAATATCATTAAGAATAATAGCAAAATGCTTATCGCATGTTTTCTATGAGTTTTATAGTTTTCCATCTTATATTTAAGTCTTTAAACAATTTGAGTTTATTTTGATATATGGTGTAAGAAAGTGGTCCAGTTTCATTCCTTTGCAGATAACTGTCAGTTTTTCCCAATACCATTTATGGAACACACCATCTTTTTCCCACTCTATATGTTTGCATCATTTGTTGTAGATTAGTTGGCCATATTAACTTTGCATTTATTTTTTGGCTTTCTGTTCTATTAAATTATCTCTGTATCTGTTTTTTGTTTGTTTAACTTTATTCATTTTAGAGAAAGAGCTGGGGGAGGGGCAAGGGAGAAAGAGAGAGATAATTGCAAGCAGATTTCCCACTGAGCATGGAGCCCCAATGTGGGGCTCAATGACAAGACTCTGAGATCATGCCCTGAGCTGAAATCAAAAGTCAGATCCTCAACCCAGGGGTCCCTCTGTATCTGTTTTTAACAATTTCTATCCTTTTAAATTAATATAGCTCTGTAGTATAGCTTGAAATCAGGAAATATGATAACTCAGCTTTGTTTCTCTCTCTAATATATTAATATATATTTTAATATGTAATTTATTGATGTAATATAATAATTTATAATTTATAAATATATAATTTATTTTTATTTTATATAATTTATATTTAATATACAGATTTTATATAGTTTATATAATATAAAATATACTGACAATATATACTAATATATAATTTATATATTATATTATTATAAATAATTTAATATTCAATATATTATATATATATATATTTGGCTCTTTGAGGTCATTGATGATAAATAAATTTTGGTATTATTTCTTCTAGTTCTGTGAAAAATTCATTTGAAATTTTGATAGGGATTACAATGACTCTGTAGATTATTTTGGATAGTATGTAGATTTTTTTATTTTTTTATTTTTTTAAAGATTTTATTTATTTATTTGAGACAGAGAGAATGAGAGAGAGAGAACACATGAGAGGGGGGAGGGTCAGAGGGAGAAGCAGCCTCCCTGCCGAGCAGGGAGCCCGATGCGGGACTCGATCCAGGGACTCCAGGATCATGACCTGAGCCGAAGGCAGTTGCTTAACCAACTGAGCCACCCAGGCGCCCCTAGTATGTAGATTTTAGCAATGTTTTTCAGTTTTCAGGGAATACATCTTTAACCTCCTTGATTAAATTTATTCCCAGGAATTTTATTCTTTTTAATGCAATTGTAAATGGGATTTTTTCCTTAATTCTTCTTTCTGATAGGTCATTATTAGCTTATAGAAATGCAACATATTTCTGTATATTGATTTTGTATCTGCAACTTTCATGAATTCATTTATTAATTCTAGTAGCTTTTTTGTGGAGATTACATTTTCTATATATAGTATCATGCCATTTGCCAGCCATGACAATTCGATTTCTTTTCCTATTTGGATGCGTTTCTCTTGTATAAGAGAAGAGTGGTTAGGACATTCAATACTATGTCAAATAAAAATGTCAAGAATGGGTATCCTTGTATTTTTTTTTAAGATTTTATTTATTTATTTGAGAGAGAGAATGAGAGAGAGCGCGAGACGGGGAGGGTCACAGGGAGAAGCGGACTCGCCGCTGAGCAGAGAACCTGATGTGGAACTTGATCCTGGGACTCCCGGATCATGACCTGAGCTAAAGGCAATCACTTAACCAACTGAGCCACCCAGGCGCCTGAGAAAGGGTATCCTTCTCTTGTGACCGATCTTACTGGCAAAGCTTTCAGCTTGTCACCATTGAATATGATGTTAGTTCTGGGTTTGTCATATACAAACTTATAGTGAGAAATGTCCCTTACATATGCAATTTGTTAAGAGTTTTTTATTATAAATGGATAAATTTTGTCAAATATTTTTTCTGCATCTTTGAAGATGATCACATTATTTTTATTTTGTTAAAATGCTATATGCTATATCATGTTGATTGATTTGCAGATATTGAACTATTCTTCCATTTCTGGGATAGATCCCATTTCATCATAGTGAATGATCTTTTTAATCTATTGTTGAATTTAGTGTGCTAATATTTTGTTGAGCAATTTTGCATTTTTTTTTCTTTTTTAAAGATTTTATTTATTTATTTGAGAGAGAGAATGAGATAGAGAGAGAGAGCATGAGAGGGGGGAGGGTCAGAGAGAGAGGCAGACTTCCTGATGAGCAGGGAGCCCAATGCGGGACTCGATCCCGGGACTCCAGGATCATGACCTGAGCCGAAGGCAGTCGCTTAACCAACTGAGCCACCCAGGCGCCCAAGGAATTTTGCATTTATATCCATTAGGGATATTGGCCTGTAAGTTTCTGTTTCTTTTTGTTTTTGTGTTTTTTAGTATGTTTGTCTGGATTAGGTATTAGGGTTATTCTGGCCTTCTACAATGAATTTGAAGGCACTCCTTCCCTTCAGTTTTTTAGAAGTTTTAGAAAAATAGGTATTGCTTCTGCTTTAAAAGTTTTGTGGAATATTCACCTATGAGGTCATGTGGTCTTGGAGTTCTGTTTGTTAAAATTTTTTGATTATGGACTTAATTTTCTCACTAGTAATTGGTCTGTTCAGGTTTTCTATTTTTTTCCTGATTCAGTCTTGGAATACTCTATGTTTTTAGGTATTTATCCATTTCTTCTAGGTTGTTCTATTTGTTGACATATGATTGTTGTAGTCTTTTATGATTGTATTTCTGTGGTATCAGTTGTAACTTCTTTTTCATTTCTGATTTTTTTGGTCTCCCCTTTTTTTCCTTGATGAGTGTGGCTAAAGATTAATGATTTTGTGTGTCTTCTCAAAGAACCAGCTCTTCGTTTCACTGATCTTTCCTACTTTGTTTTTGTACCTATTTAATTTATGTCCACTCTGATTTCTATTACTTCCTTCCTTCTACTAAATTTGGGGTGTCTGTTCTTCTTTTTCCAGTTCCATTAGATGTAAAGTTATATTGTTTATTTGAGATTTTTCTTGAGGTGTGCCGCTATCCGTATAAACTTCTCTTTTAGAACTGCTTTGGTTGCATCCAATGAATTTTGGAAATTTTTAATTATTTTAATCTCTCTCTCTATATATATATCTCAAAACATGTCTCTCTCTATATATATTCATACATATATTCATATATATAAATTTCCTCTTTGATTTCTTTGTTAACCCATTGGTTGTTTAATAGCTTTTTTGTTTTAATCTACAAGTATTTGTAAATTTTCTATATTTTTTAGCATTTAATTTCTAGTTTCAGATTGTATTTGCAAAAGATCTTCATGTGATTTGAATATTCTTAAATTTCTTGAGCCTTCTTTTGCAGCCTAATACATGATCTATGCTGGAGAATAATTCCTCTTAGAATTGCTCTTGCTGCAAACTTGTTCCATGTGCACTTGTGAAGAATATGTATTCTGTTGATTTCAGGGGGATATTCTGAATATATCTATTAACTCATTTGGTCTAATATGGCTTTTAAGTGGTTGCCTTCAGTTCAGGTCATGATAAGTCCTGACCCTCATGGGCCACAATCTTGTGACCAGAAACTCTGTTAAAATGATTGTTCAGTAGAAACTGGCTCACCAGTTTTCAGCTCCCAGCATCTCATGAATGAAAGTAGGGAGCAAGTGGACTATGCAAACGGACCTATTCTTTTATGTAATAAATTTCCAAAGAAGAAAGACACATAAAACACAATTACAGATCATAGGATGAAGCAAACATCTCTTCTAACAAAGAACACTATGTTACTAAACTCTTTTTCAAACTTAACTTTCTGATTCAGGGTTTCATTTTCTTTCTTAATTATGTTAAGAATTGTAACTAATTAAGAATGGCTGAACAGAATGAGGTGAATAATTTCCCAGTGGATGATTTATTGTCCTGAGAAAAGGACATTTATACACATGAACAGCATTTTGTCCTAAGAGAGGGTTAGATGAATAGTAATTATTAGATAAATGCATTTTTTAACATGCTTCTCTATTAAACTCTTCCTGGAACAAATGGTAAAAGTATGTTGACATACACTACCTTTTATCTTAGCCCAGGTAGTTAAAACCTGGGACTACAGGATGTCTCAGTTCTTACAGGCTATTGGTCTAAAAGATTTTATGAAAAATAGAACGAGACAGCACCACGAAAAAATGAGAAGGAAGTATTTTCTTTTTTCTGATTGATGGTTGATGTAACTCTTAAGAAAGGTGATTTTTTTATTTAGTGAAAGTCTTGACCTTTAAGCACCTTAGGCATATTTGGGCAGCCTCTGGTAAAAATACATATTTTAAAAAGTAAAAATTAAGTCTATTTTATTGTTATGGGTTAAGAAACATTTATATAGTGATACAAGGATGATAGAGTGGAGTTCTGGAAAACATCTAATCAGATATCCACAAGAATCAGACACAAAGGGTACATATGGTATGAACCCATTTAAATGACATTTTGGAAAGGTTATTCTTGTCCATAGGATAGGAGAGAAGTCAGAACAGTGGATGGAAGGACACAAAAAGGAGGGGATTGACTACAGAGGAGCAGGGAACTTCTGTGAATCAAATTATTATTTTTTTTTTTCAGGAAAAGAAGAGACAAATACTCATTTGGTCAATGAGAATTACAGCACATGTAACTGAGAACAGGGTATTATCCAAATAGTCAGGTTTTCAAATCCCTACAAATAAAGAAAAATGCAAGCAGGCTAATAGAAAAATTATCAGAAGGCATAAAAAGACGCAACAAAAAAGGACACCCGAATATAAAAAAAGAACAATCACACTGGTAATTAGGAAAATGTGCTATCACTCTGTATGCACAAGTTTGACTCTCTCTCCCCAAAACTGAACCACAAACAAAAACCACAAACAAACCACAAACAAACATAAAAAATTGCAAGGTCGTGAAGCAATTGGCACATTTCTACACTGATGGTGGGAGTATAGAATAATGTGGGGGTTATGGAAAGTCTTCATGCAGTTTTAAACTTACTAACTTTAAAAGTATATATGCCATAAACTAAGGAAATGTATTAAAATCATAAAAATTATAATTAACTTTTTAATAATTGCTTAGACGTGAATTTTGAATAATAACTTTTTGATTTGTTTTTGTTTTAATCCCCCTGGTTGCAGATGGCAAAAATACTTTGCTGTGGTAATACTTAAGGGGAAGATTAGCATAGTGATCATGATGGCAGATACCTCTCAGGAAGGAGAAAAATTTAACAGAAGAGGGGTACAATAGTATTATTGTATTGATATTTGTATATATCTTAATCATGTTTACAAGTAGTCTTTTGAAATTACTAAAAAATACAGTTAAAAAAATAAAAGAACTATCACTGTTGGTGAAAAACTTTGCCATGACTCCAGCTAAAAGCAATACATAAAGAGGAACAATTTAGGTATTGGAGAGACTTTGGTGGTATGATATTCTCCCAAACTTAATGTGTGGGAACACCTTTAATACACAATCATATGAGCTGGGTGGGTGGTCTTTCTCATTATTGTTGCAGTATTCAGCAGCTGTCCAGGAATATTCTGGATGAAATGGCAACTAACTGTGTCTTGAGATCATTACTCTTGCTTTTAATCTCCTCCTCACAGCCTTAGGCAAATTAAAAGCTGCTGTATATAAGGAACTTTCTGGAACCTCCCACAGAAAAAGAAAGGCAGTAGAATACAACTCTCAGTTTAACCAACTGTGAATTATTAGTAACTACTTAAATAATCTGACAGGCACAAACAGGTCAATTGCCATTAGTCAATGTGAATATTCATGAGAATTCATGATAATAGGCCTGTTCTATAGTTGAAAATAAAAACCATATGCAATATAAGCTTACTACTTTAATCAGTTAGCTTTAAAAAATTCAAATATGGTTAACATACAGTGTTATATTAGTTTCAGATGTACTTATCAGTTTTAAAATGACTGAAAAATTAAAAAAAAATGGGTAAAAAATAGGTACCAAAAGAAATATTCACTAGGAGGAAATATATCATGTCTACCTCAGGTAAAGAGCTGGAAGTCATAGTATCAGCTACAAATATATTACACCCTACTATCATATGTTAATTGAAGAGGGATTTGTATTCCAAAATGTCTTCAACAGGTAGAGGCTAATTTCCTAATCCTAAAATACTAAATATTTTAAAATAAACCTATATGCCCAGGGTTAATTGCAAAATCATGAATGAAAACTCATGACATAATCGCCTGTTAAATACACAGTTCAAAGATTAAGATATTAAAATAAAAACATTTTCCTCAACTAATCAAACTACCCCATTGCTTGAATGATAAATGGCCCGGTTCAATAAGTAGAAAAAAAGTATTCAAAGGGAGCTTAAGACTTTAATCAAGTTAATTTAAAAATTTTGAAAAACCAAAAATATTAATAGTTATCAAAAGAAGATATATACACTGAGACTCAGTGTAATTATTCAATGTGATTAGTTCAGAAAAAGAACTGGAGGGCATGATATTCTGTATTAATGCAGACAACTACAAACATATTATCCTATAGGATCATCTTTTTAATCAAAAGTTTTCATGTTCTAAAAAGTCTTCAGCAGAGATCTTCATTATTTTTCTAACCCTAAAATACTTAACTATTTAAAAATAAACCAATATGCTCAAAGAAAATTGCAAAACCACTTACTAAGACCAGTGAAATAATTGGTCTCTAAATCAAGAATTTAGAAAATCAAGACATGGAAATTTTCCGCAACTAATCAAACTATTCCATCAATCGAATATAAGAGTTCTGATGATTAGGTCTCTGACTTATTCTCTTCTTACATTATGGTACTCCCTCCCTGCCACCAACTCAGGAGATGATTTTTAAAACCTGCCTGGAAATATACCACACAGATATTCAACAATGGCTAGCTGGGTCATTATTTATTGACTAGGATAGGCCTAATTATAGTAATAGTCTAAATCTTATTTAATTTTTCTGAAAAAATGCCTGTGGTACCATATATATTTATATGATTCCCCTGTTCCCCACACAAAGTTCCCAAAACCTTTGAAATTTACTGAGTTATAGTAGTGTTTTACTCATTTACTTCCTATTGTTGTTGTTGTTATTTATAATGAGCACCTTTTGCCACACTGAGTTCATGTTATTGAGGTGACTCAAGATGGGGCCCAGGATAACTTCAGGATGAGGGCTAACCTCCAAAGGAATGAACCATGAGATTAGAGGGTTACAGGATTAGAATTATGTGCCCCATCCTGCAGTCTCTCGGGACAGAGGGCTGGACATTTTCAGTCATCAGTGGCCAGTAATTAAAACAATAACGCCTATCCACTAAAACTTCCATAAACAACTCTGAAACAAGGAGGCTAAGAGAGTTTCTAGGTTGGTGACCATACAGATATGTTATGAGGGTGGTGCAAGCAGAGATTGCCCTCAGATTGAAAGTATTTCCAGCTTTGATATATGATGTGTACCATGACATAAAATCACTGTACTTTCTTCATAGAGGCCAGGACTTCTACCCTATTCATTAATACTAGATCTAGAGGTTCACAAATGGTATTATTATTGGTTAACAAATATATTGACTCCCTCAAACTGGAAAGAAGAAGCCCCAATCTTTGTGGCATTCATTCCATTCATCAGCACCTGTTGTAGCCTAGGATGCAATAGGGAAGTGAAAGGAGGTCAACATCCCTTCTCAGGTAGAAAAAAGGTGTCAGAGTGGTCAAGAGGGGTGCTTCTCACCTGTCCAAACCCCAGGAAACTTCAGCAATATTCTTGATGTGATGCCATTGAAAGCTGAGGGGAATTTTAGTAATGGACTCCTAGGTTGTTAGTGTACTTTCCTCATTTTGTAGGGATTGACTATGGGATCAACTTTCTCAGTCCCAAAGGATTCCCTTCAGGGCTGTCTCCTAACACATTGGAGGCAATTTGGACAACAGGGTTTAAAGAAGCACTCACTTCATCTTCTTCTGTAATAATGCCTGACCTCAAAGTTCTCTGGAGGGTGATGAAAAATGGCACAATAATGGGTCCTTAAACATCAATACTGTTTATAAATTAGACTATTTTTGTGGGTGTCAGGGAAAATGAACCAAAATCATATATGGTCAAGGCCTTATGGTCCAGTATCAAAATGGTAATCTGTCCATCCTCCTTTAGGTGGCCTAAGGACACCCTTCTCCTTACCTTCTACCTCTCAATCCACCATCAGTTTAGCTGCATCAACCCTTCTACTTCTGTTAATCCACCAAGTAACCTGTGTTCTGTAATGTTTTCTATGTGTCCCCACCTTGTCTCTCTTGTAAACTGGTTGCTGCCAAGATCCTGTACATGCCTCCCTCTTTTCCTGAGTTACTCATCTCCTCTTTGTTTGCTTCTTCTTTTGTGTGTCAGATATGGAATATGTTTTGAGAGAACTGAGTGAAGTTTGCCTGACTCTTGTTGTATATGGGCTTTTTTCCCTCATTCACTTCCAGGTTAATGGCTATGATAATTGGAGCCAGTTATCTGGTTAACCTACCTCAGGACAGGGACTTTAAGGAATATTCCCAAGCAGCTGCTGAAACTCCTTTGTTTCAGGGAGGTTCCCTGTCTTCTCTAGCCCAACATGGGCTGCCTATTTTCACTTTTTGTTGGTGGATAGAGAATATGTGTCTGTTCCTCTGTCCAAGCTGACAAACTTTAGGACTAGGAGTCCACTTTCTTTGACCCCGGGGACTTTCATCCTCTTTTAGCCTTGCTGGTCGCACCTCATCTCTTTTGCCTCTACCTTCCCCTCCTGTTTCTGCCCTACTATGGGCGCAGCTTGCATAACTGGCTCCTCTACCATCCTCATGCCTCCAGTGTCATTGGCTTGTGCTCCTCCTATGCTTGGTATCAAGGAGCAAAGAGCACCCCAAGCTGTTGGGCCACCTCTTTATGAGGTTCAACCTGGAGGACATACTTAATCGAGATGCAGAGTCCCAAAAGTTCCCTTAGAATTAAACTGCCACTTCCTTTTCCTATAGGTGCCCTAGGTAAAAATTGATAGTGGGGAACAAATTGATTGACCTTTAAGTGGACCCCGATGCAACATATTTGTATCTAAACTAATTTAAGATTGTTAGTTTAATTAAGGTAAACATGTTTTTAAGTTAGCAGCATTAAATATAAAACTTTTATTCTTACCAAGCTTTACTAAAGGTCAAATAAGCTCATGGGATCTCTGTTGCAATTTGTCATCAAGGAGATGAATTAAAATGATGGTTAATTTTGTCTGTCTCAAACATTTCATGGATAATAGTTTAAAAACAAGTAGGTTAAATAAATGAAAACATTTATATATAAAACTTTTAATAGCTTTCAAAATCTTTGGTATCCTGACTCTTTGAAGTTTTGCTAAGTTAAATGATAAATTGTATTGAATTCATTGGATAATAAAGTCTTTTCCATATAAGATAAAAAAATAAAGCACTGATTACTGAAGATAGTTTTATGATTTTTGGCTTCTAATTGCAGAGAATTTGAAGATACTTGGATCTGCTGGTAAACACGTGTTATGCTTTTTTGAAAGACTGTACTAGGGAATAACATAACTTTTTAGAATTATAAAATATATTTATGAATTTCAGACCTGGGGTAAGTGACAGTTCACAGTTGGTTACTACTTAATTTTCCTTAGAGGCTAAAGTTTCTAAGAGTTTTAATTCTACTAAATGTAATTAAGACTGATGGAAATAAGGAAAGCCAACTCTTTGTACAAGACAATATGCTTTTTTAAATAAGAAACATATTAAGAGTGGGAATACATATTTTGAGGAGAAAAAAAGGTAATTTTATCCTAAATGACACTGGTTGTTTGGTGAGAAAAGGCTTAGGATAAATTCTGAATGAAAAAGAAAGCTGTTTGCAACTAATGAATTGTTGAACACTACATCAAAAAAAAAAAGTTTCAACGCTTACTGAAAACCTTCAATAAAATATTCTACATTATCACTCAAAAAAAAAAAAAGAAAAGAAAGGAAGAAAGAAGAAAGAAGAAAGAAAAGAAAGAAAGAAAGAAAGAAAGAAAGAAAGACGAAAGAAAGACGAAAGAAAGAAGAAAGAAAGAAAGAGCGGCACCTGGGTGGCTCAGTCATTGGGAAACCTGGGGGCATCGGGCTCCCTGCTAGGTGGGAAGCCTGCTTTTCCCTCTCCCGCTCCCCCTGCTTGTGTTCCCTCTCTCACTATGTCTCTCTCTGTCAAATAAATAAATAAAATCTTTAAAAAAAAAAGAGAAAAATCTGTAGAAGGTTTGTGAAGGGAAATCTCTAGAAAATACTGTGATATGTGATTAGGAATATGTTTGAAATGAATGGATTTAAAGTACATCGGTATAAGATTGAAATTCTGCTTTTCTCTTTGTTAAAAGACAAAGTTTCCTTGGATTGTTAGTCTGCTCTAGATAAGAAAACATAAAGAAAGTTCTTTCTTTCTCTTTTTTCTATCCAGAAAACCAGGTTATGTTTTGTTTTTTTTTTTTCCTTTATCTACCCCCCAAAACAAAGCTTCTATGTTTTGTCTTTATCAGGTATTTTATTACTTAAGAAAGTTAAAACTTCTCAGGACACTGGGCTGAGTCAGTTCAGAGCATGCAACTCTTGATCTCAGGGTTGTGAGTTTAAGCCCCA
>NW_023270601.1:0-11627 GCF_011800145.1 Mirounga leonina | reverse complement strand
AATCTGGTTTGGTGCTTATTATTCATGAAACAATCCATTTCTTTTTTATTGAAGGATAATTGACATACCATATTGTATTAATTCTAGATGTACACCATAGTAATACATTTAAAAATGTTCACCAAAATGTCGTTACCATCCCATACAATGTTGTTAAAAATATTATTGACTATATTCCTTATGCTGTATATTACATCCCCAGGTCTTATTTTATAACTGGAAGTTGGTACCTCTTAATCCCCTTAATTTCTCATGCATATACTCATTCCCTGACCTCTGGCAAACATCAGTTTGTTCTCTGTATCTGATTTTGTTTCTGAGTCCTTCATTCATCTGTTTTGTTTGTTTTTAGATTCAATATGCAAGTGAAATCATATGGTATTTATCTGTTTCTGTCTCATTTTATCTTTTAACACAATGCCATCTAAGTCCATCCATGTTTTCACAAATGGCAAGATTTTATTTTTTTTTCCTATGGCTGAGTGTTATTCCATTGTGTATGTGTATGTGTCTGTGTGTATGCATATAACTTCTTTCTTTATCTATGTACCTATTCACAGATTAGGTTGCTTCCATATCTTGGCAACTGTAAAAAAAAAAAAAAAAAAGCTACAATTAAGGTGGAATTCATATGTCTTTTCAAATTAGTGTTTTTGTTTTCCAAATACTTAGAAGTAGACTACTGAATCATATGGTAGTTCTATATTTGTTTTGAGGAACATCCATATTATTTTCCATAGAAGATGCATAATTTACATTCCCACCTACAGTGCAGAAGGATTTCCTTTACTCCACATCCTCACCGACACTAGTCTTTTTGATACTAGCTATTCTGACAGGTGTGAGGGAGTATGTCGTTATGGTTTTGATTTGCATTTCCCTAAAGGATAGTGAGATTTAGCATCTTTTCATGTGCCTTTGGGCATTCTGTATGTCTTCTTTGGAAAATGTTTATCTAGGTTCTCTGCACGTTTTTTAATTCATATTTTCCCATATATTGATTAGAATGAGGTTTTCATATATTTAGACCTATTATTGGATGTATCATTTAAGAATATCTTCTCAAATTTAGTAGGTTGACCTTTTGTTGTATTGATTGTTTCCTTTTGCTGTGCAAAACCTTTTCAATTTATGTGATCTTATTTTTATTTGTTTGTTTTGTTTAACTAGCTTGAGGAGATGTATTCAAAAATATCATTAAGAATAATAGCAAAATGCTCATCGCATGATTTCTATGAGTTTTATAGTTTTCCATCTTATATTTAAGTCTTTAAACAATTTGAGTTTATTTTGATATATAGTGTAAGAAAGTGGTCCAGTTTCATTCCTTTGCAGGTAACTGTCAGTTTTTCCCAATACTATTTATGGAACACACCATCTTTTTCCCACTCTATATGTTTGCATCCTTTGTTGTAGATTAGTTGGCCATATTAACTTTGCATTTATTTTTTGGCTTTCTGTTCTATTAAGTTATCTCTGTATCTGTTTTTTGTTTGTTTAACTTTATTCATTTTAGAGAAAGACCTGGGGGAGGGGCAAGGGAGAAAGGGAGAGATAATTGCAAGCAGATTTCCCACTGAGCATGGAGCCCCAATGTGGGGCTCAATGACAAGACTCTGAGATCATGCCCTGAGCTGAAATCAAAAGTCAGATCCTCAACCCAGGGGTCCCTCTGTATCTGTTTTTAACAATTACTATCCTTTTAAATTAATAGAGCTCTGTAGTATAGCTTGAAATCAGGAAATATGATAACTCAGCTTTGTTTCTCTCTCTAATATATTAATATATATTTTAATATGTAATTTATTGATGTAATATAATAATTTATAATTTATAAATATATAATTTATTTTTATTTTATATAATTTATATTTAATATACATATTTTATATAGTTTATATAATATAAAATATACTGACAATATATACTAATATATAATTTATATATTATATTATTATAAATAATTTAATATTCAATATATTATATATATATTTGGCTCTTTGAGGTCATTGATGATAAATAAATTTTGGTATTATTTCTTCTAGTTCTGTGAAAAATTCATTTGAAATTTTGATAGGGATTACAATGACTCTGTAGATTATTTTGGATAGTATGTAGATTTTTTTATTTTTTTATTTTTTTAAAGATTTTATTTATTTATTTGAGACAGAGAGAATGAGAGAGAGAGAACACATGAGAGGGGGGAGGGTCAGAGGGAGAAGCAGCCTCCCTGCCGAGCAGGGAGCCCGATGCGGGACTCGATCCAGGGACTCCAGGATCATGACCTGAGCCGAAGGCAGTTGCTTAACCAACTGAGCCACCCAGGCGCCCCTAGTATGTAGATTTTAGCAATGTTTTTCAGTTTTCAGGGAATACATCTTTAACCTCCTTGATTAAATTTATTCCCAGGAATTTTATTCTTTTTAATGCAATTGTAAATGGGATTTTTTCCTTAATTCTTCTTTCTGATAGGTCATTATTAGCTTATAGAAATGCAACATATTTCTGTATATTGATTTTGTATCTGCAACTTTCATGAATTCATTTATTAATTCTAGTAGCTTTTTTGTGGAGATTACATTTTCTATATATAGTATCATGCCATTTGCCAGCCATGACAATTCGATTTCTTTTCCTATTTGGATGCGTTTCTCTTGTATAAGAGAAGAGTGGTTAGGACATTCAATACTATGTCAAATAAAAATGTCAAGAATGGGTATCCTTGTATTTTTTTTTAAGATTTTATTTATTTATTTGAGAGAGAGAATGAGAGAGAGCGCGAGACGGGGAGGGTCACAGGGAGAAGCGGACTCGCCGCTGAGCAGAGAACCTGATGTGGAACTTGATCCTGGGACTCCCGGATCATGACCTGAGCTAAAGGCAATCACTTAACCAACTGAGCCACCCAGGCGCCTGAGAAAGGGTATCCTTCTCTTGTGACCGATCTTACTGGCAAAGCTTTCAGCTTGTCACCATTGAATATGATGTTAGTTCTGGGTTTGTCATATACAAACTTATAGTGAGAAATGTCCCTTACATATGCAATTTGTTAAGAGTTTTTTATTATAAATGGATAAATTTTGTCAAATTTTTTTTCTGCATCTTTGAAGATGATCACATTATTTTTATTTTGTTAAAATGCTATATGCTATATCATGTTGATTGATTTGCAGATATTGAACTATTCTTCCATTTCTGGGATATATCCCATTTCATCATAGTGAATGATCTTTTTAATCTATTGTTGAATTTAGTGTGCTAATATTTTGTTGAGGAATTTTGCATTTATAT
The DNA here is from genome assembly GCF_011800145.1 of Mirounga leonina. Taxonomy (NCBI): domain Eukaryota; kingdom Metazoa; phylum Chordata; class Mammalia; order Carnivora; family Phocidae; genus Mirounga; species Mirounga leonina. The sequence goes on along the minus strand of NW_023270601.1, from coordinate 8,336 downwards.
CCATTAGGGATATTGGCCTGTAAGTTTCTGTTTCTTTTTGTTTTTGTGTTTTTTAGTATGTTTTTCTGGATTAGGTATTAGGGTTATTCTGGCCTTCTACAATGAATTTGAAGGCACTCCTTCCCTTCAGTTTTTTAGAAGTTTTAGAAAAATAGGTATTGCTTCTGCTTTAAAAGTTTTGTGGAATATTCACCTATGAGGTCATGTGGTCTTGGAGTTCTGTTTGTTAAAATTTTTTGATTATGGACTTAATTTTCTCACTAGTAATTGGTCTGTTCAGGTTTTCTATTTTTTTCCTGATTCAGTCTTGGAATACTCTATGTTTTTAGGTATTTATCCATTTCTTCTAGGTTGTTCTATTTGTTGACATATGATTGTTGTAGTCTTTTATGATTGTATTTCTGTGGTATCAGTTGTAACTTCTTTTTCATTTCTGATTTTTTTGGTCTCCCCTTTTTTTCCTTGATGAGTGTGGCTAAAGATTAATGATTTTGTGTGTCTTCTCAAAGAACCAGCTCTTCGTTTCACTGATCTTTCCTACTTTGTTTTTGTACCTATTTAATTTATGTCCACTCTGATTTCTATTACTTCCTTCCTTCTACTAAATTTGGGGTGTGTCTGTTCTTCTTTTTCCAGTTCCATTAGATGTAAAGTTATATTGTTTATTTGAGATTTTTCTTGAGGTGTGCCGCTATCCGTATAAACTTCTCTTTTAGAACTGCTTTGGTTGCATCCAGTGAATTTTGGAAATTTTTAATTATTTTAATCTCTCTCTCTATATATATCTCAAAACATGTCTCTCTCTATATATTCATACATATATTCATATATATAAATTTCCTCTTTGATTTCTTTGTTAACCCATTGGTTGTTTAATAGCTTTTTCTTTTAATCTACAAGTATTTGTAAATTTTCTATATTTTTTAGCATTTAATTTCTAGTTTCAGATTGTATTTGCAAAAGGTCTTCATGTGATTTGAATATTCTTAAATTTCTTGAGCCTTCTTTTGCAGCCTAATACATGATCTATGCTGGAGAATAATTCCTCTTAGAATTGCTCTTGCTGCAAACTTGTTCCATGTGCACTTGTGAAGAATATGTATTCTGTTGATTTCAGGGGGATATTCTGAATATATCTATTAACTCATTTGGTCTAATATGGCTTTTAAGTGGTTGCCTTCAGTTCAGGTCATGATAAGTCCTGACCCTCATGGGCCACAATCTTGTGACCAGAAACTCTGTTAAAATGATTGTTCAGTAGAAACTGGCTCACCAGTTTTCAGCTCCCAGCATCTCATGAATGAAAGTAGGGAGCAAGTGGACTATGCAAACGGACCTATTCTTTTATGTAATAAATTTCCAAAGAAGAAAGACACATAAAACACAATTACAGATCATAGGATGAAGCAAACATCTCTTCTAACAAAGAACACTATGTTACTAAACTCTTTTTCAAACTTAACTTTCTGATTCAGGGTTTCATTTTCTTTCTTAATTATGTTAAGAATTGTAACTAATTAAGAATGGCTGAACAGAATGAGGTGAATAATTTCCCAGTGGATGATTTATTGTCCTGAGAAAAGGACATTTATACACATGAACAGCATTTTGTCCTAAGAGAGGGTTAGATGAATAGTAATTATTAGATAAATGCATTTTTTAACATGCTTCTCTATTAAACTCTTCCTGGAACAAATGGTAAAAGTATGTTGACATACACTACCTTTTATCTTAGCCCAGGTAGTTAAAACCTGGGACTACAGGATGTCTCAGTTCTTACAGGCTATTGGTCTAAAAGATTTTATGAAAAATAGAACGAGACAGCACCACGAAAAAATGAGAAGGAAGTATTTTCTTTTTTCTGATTGATGGTTGATGTAACTCTTAAGAAAGGTGATTTTTTTTATTAAGTGAAAGTCTTGACCTTTAAGCACCTTAGGCATATTTGGGCAGCCTCTGGTAAAAATACATATTTTAAAAAGTAAAAATTAAGTCTATTTTATTGTTATGGGTTAAGAAACATTTATATAGTGATACAAGGATGATAGAGTGGAGTTCTGGAAAACATCTAATCAGATATCCACAAGAATCAGACACAAAGGGTACATATGGTATGAACCCATTTAAATGACATTTTGGAAAGGTTATTCTTGTCCATAGGATAGGAGAGAAGTCAGAACAGTGGATGGAAGGACACAAAAAGGAGGGGATTGACTACAGAGGAGCAGGGAACTTCTGTGAATCAAATTATTATTTTTTTTTTCAGGAAAAGAAGAGACAAATACTCATTTGGTCAATGAGAATTACAGCACATGTAACTGAGAACAGGGTATTATCCAAATAGTCAGGTTTTCAAATCCCTACAAATAAAGAAAAATGCAAGCAGGCTAATAGAAAAATTATCAGAAGGCATAAAAAGACGCAACAAAAAAGGACACCCGAATATAAAAAAAGAACAATCACACTGGTAATTAGGAAAATGTGCTATCACTCTGTATGCACAAGTTTGACTCTCTCTCCCCAAAACTGAACCACAAACAAAAACCACAAACAAACCACAAACAAACATAAAAAATTGCATGGTCGTGAAGCAATTGGCACATTTCTACACTGATGGTGGGAGCATAGAATAATGCGGGGGCTATGGAAAGTCTTCATGCAGTTTTAAACTTATTAACTTTAAAAGTATATATGCCATAAACTAAGGAAATGTATTAAAATCATAAAAATTATAATTAACTTTTTAATAATTGCTTAGACATGAATTTTGAATAATAATTTTTTTATTTGTTTTTGTTTTAATCCCCCTGGTTGCAGATGGCAAAAATACTTTGCTGTGGTAATACTTAAGGGGGAGATTAGCATAGTGATCATGATGGCAGATACCTCTCAGGAAGGAGAAAAATTTAACAGAAGAGGGGTACAATAGTATTCATTGTATTGATATCTGTATATATCTTAATAATGTTTACAAGTAGTCTTTTGAAATTACTAAAAAATACAGTTAAAAAAAAATAAAAGAACTATCACTGTTGGTGAAAAACTTTGCCATGACTGCAGCTAAAAGCAATACATAAAGAGGAACAATTTAGGTATTGGAGAGACTTTGGTGGTATGATATTATCCCAAACTTAATGTGTGGGAACACCTTTAATACACAATCATATGAGCTGGGTGGGTAGGCTTTCTCATTATTGTTGCAGTATTCAGCAGCTGTCCAGGAATATTCTGGATGAAATGGCAACTAACTGTGTCTTGAGATCATTACTCTTGCTTTTAATCTCCTCCTCACAGCCTTGGGCAAATTAAAAGCTGCTGTATATAAGGAACTTTCTGGAACCTCCCACAGAAAAAGAAAGGCAGTAGAATACAACTCTCAGTTTAACCAACTGTGAATTATTAGTAACTACTTAAATAATCTGACAGGCACAAACAGGTCAATTGCCATTAGTCAATGTGAATATTCATGAGAATTCATGATAATAGGCCTGTTCTATAGTTGAAAATAAAAACCATATGCAATATAAGCTTACTACTTTAATCAGTTAGCTTTAAAAAATTCAAATATGGTTAACATACAGTGTTATATTAGTTTCGGATGTACTTATCAGTTTTAAAATGACTGAAAAATTAAAAAAAAAAAGGTAAAAAATAGGTACCAAAAGAAATATTCACTAGGAGGAAATATATCATGTCTACCTCAGGTAAAGAGCTGGAAGTCATAGTATCAGCTACACATATATTACACCCTACTATCATATGTTAATTGAAGAGGGATTTGTATTCCAAAATGTCTTCAACAGGTAGAGGCTAATTTCCTAATCCCTAAAACACTTAATATTTTTAAAATAAACCTATATGCCCAGGGTTAATTGCAAAATCATGAATGAAAACTCATGACATAATCGCCTGTTAAATACACAGTTCAAAGATTAAGATATTAAAATAAAAACATTTTCCTCAACTAATCAAACTACCCCATTGCTTGAATGATAAATGGCCCGGTTCAATAAGTAGAAAAAAAGTATTCAAAGGGAGCTTAAGACTTTAATCAAGTTAATTTAAAAATTTTGAAAAACCAAAAATATTAATAGTTATCAAAAGAAGATATATACACTGAGACTCAGTGTAATTATTCAATGTGATTAGTTCAGAAAAAGAACTGGAGGGCATGATATTCTGTATTAATGCAGACAACTACAAACATATTATCCTATAGGATCATCTTTTTAATCAAAAGTTTTCATGTTCTAAAAAGTCTTCAGCAGAGATCTTCATTATTTTCCTAACCCTAAAATACTTAACTATTTAAAAATAAGCCAAAATGCTCAAAGAAAATTGCAAAACCACTTACTAAGACCTGTGAAATAATTGGTCTCTAAATCAAGAATTTAGAAAATTAAGACATGGAAATTATCCTCAACTAATCAAACTATTCCATCAATTGAATATAAGAGTTCTGATGATTAGGTCTCTGACTTATTCTCTTCTTACATGATGGTACTCCCTCCCTGCCACCAACTCAGGAGATGATTTTTAAAACCTGCCTGGAAATATACCACACAGATATTCAACAATGGCTAGCTGGGTCATTATTTATTGACTAGGATAGGCCTAATTATAGTAATAGTCTAAATCTTATTTAATTTTCCTGAAAAAATGCCTGTGGTACCATATACATTTATATGATTCCCCTGTTCCCCACACAAAGTTCCCAAAACCTTTGAAATTTACTGAGTTATAGTAGTGTTTTACTCATTTACTTCCTATTGTTGTTGTTGTTATTTATAATGAGCACCTTTTGCCACACTGAGTTCATGTTATTGAGGTGACTCAAGGTGGGGCCCAGGATAACTTCAGGATGAGGGCTAATCTCCAAAGGAATGAACCATGAGATTAGAGGGTTACAGGATTAAAATTATGTGCCCCATCCTGCAGTCTCTCGGGACAGAGGGCTGGACATTTTCAGTCATCAGTGGCCAGTAATTAAAACAATAACGCCTATCCACTAAAACTTCCATAAACAACTCTGAAACAAGGAAGCTAAGAGAGTTTCTAGGTTGGTGACCATACAGATATGTTATGAGGGTGGTGCAAGCAGAGATTGCCCTCAGATTGAAAGTATTTCCAGCTTTGATATATGATGTGTACCATTACATAAAATCACTGTACCTTCTTCATAGAGGCCAGGACTTCTACCCTATTCATTAATACTAGATCTAGAGGTTCACAAATGGTATTATTATCGGTTACCAAATATATTGACTCCCTCAAACTGGAAAGAAGAAGCCCCAATCTTTGTGGCATTCATTCCATTCATCAGCACCTGTTGTAGCCTAGGATGCAATAGGGAAGTGAAAGGAGGTCAACATCCCTTCTCAGGTAGAAAAAAGGTGTCAGAGTGGTCAAGAGGGGTGCCTCTCACCTCTCCAAACCCCAGGAAATTTCAGCAATATTCTTGATGTGATGCCATTGAAAGCTGAGGGGAATTTTAGTAATGGACTCCTAGGTTGTTAGTGTACTTTCCTCATTTTGTAGGGATTGACTATGGGATCAACTTTCTCAGTCCCAAAGGATTCCCTTCAGGGCTGTCTCTTAACACATTGGAGGCAATTTGGACAACAGGGTTTAAAGAAGCACTCACTTCATCTTCTTCTGTAATAATGCCTGACCTCAAAGTTCTCTGGAGGGTGATGAAAAATGGCTCAATAATGGGTCCTTAAACATCAATACTGTTTATAAATTAGACTATTTTTGTGGGTGTCAGGGAAAATGAACCAAAATCATATATGGTCAAGGCCTTATGGTCCAGTATCAAAATGGTAATCTGTCCATCCTCCTTTAGGTGGCCTAAGGACACCCTTCTCCTTACCTTCTACCTCTCAATCCACCATCAGTTTAGCTGCATCAACCCTTCTACTTCTGTTAATCCACCAAGTAACCTGTGTTCTGTAATGTTTTCTATGTGTCCCCACCTTGTCTCTCTTGTAAACTGGTTGCGGCCAAAATCCTGTACATGCCTCCCTCTTTTCCTGAGTTACGCATCTCCTCTTTGTTTGCTTCTTCTTTTGTGTGTCAGATATGGAATATGTTTTGAGAGAACTGAGTGAAGTTTGCCTGACTCTTGTTGTATATGGGCTTTTTTCCCTCATTCACTTCCAGGTTAATGGCTATGATAATTGGAGCCAGTTATCTGGTTAACCTACCTCAGGACAGGGACTTTAAGGAATATTCCCAAGCAGCTGCTGAAACTCCTTTGTTTCAGGGAGGTTCCCTGTCTTCTCTAGCCCAACATGGGCTGCCTATTTTCACTTTTTGTTGGTGGATAGAGAATATGTGTCTGTTCCTCTGTCCAAGCTGACAAACTTTAGGACTAGGAGTCCACTTTCTTTGACCCCGGGGACTTTCATCCTCTTTTAGCCTTGCTGGTCGCACCTCATCTCTTTTGCCTCTACCTTCCCCTCCTGTTTCTGCCCTACTATGGGTGCAGCTTGCATAACTGGCTCCTCTACCATCCTCATGCCTCCAGTGTCATTGGCTTGTGCTCCTCCTATGCTTGGTATCAAGGAGCAAAGAGCACCCCAAGCTGTTGGGCCACCTCTTTATGAGGTTCAACCTGGAGGACATACTTAATCGAGATGCAGAGTCCCAAAAGTTCCCTTAGAATTAAACTGCCACTTCCTTTTCCTATAGGTGCCCTAGGTAAAAATTGATAGTGGGGAACAAATTGATTGACCTTTAAGTGGACCCTGATGCAACATATTTGTATCTAAACTAATTTAAGATTGTTAGTTTAATTAAGGTAAACATGTTTTTAAGTTAGCAGCATTAAATATAAAACTTTTATTCTTACCAAGCTTTACTAAAGGTCAAATAAGCTCATGGGATCTCTGTTGCAATTTGTCATCAAGAAGATGAATTAAAATGATGGTTAATTTTGTCTGTCTCAAACATTTCATGGATAATAGTTTATAAACAAGTAGGTTAAATAAATGAAAACATTTATATATAAAACTTTTAATAGCTTTCAAAATCTTTGGTATCCTGACTCTTTGAAGTTTTGCTAAGTTAAATGATAAATTGTATTGAATTCATTGGATAATAAAGTCTTTTCCATATAAGATAAAAAAATAAAGCACTGATTACTGAAGATAGTTTTATGATTTTTGGCTTCTAATTGCAGAGAATTTGAAGATACTTGGATCTGCTGGTAAACACGTGTTATGCTTTTTTGAAAGACTGTACTAGGGAATAACATAACTTTTTAGAATTATAAAATATATTTATGAATTTCAGACCTGGGGTAAGTGACAGTTCACAGTTGGTTACTACTTAATTTTCCTTAGAGGCTAAAGTTTCTAAGAGTTTTAATTCTACTAAATGTAATTAAGACTGATGGAAATAAGGAAAGCCAACTCTTTGTACAAGACAATATGCTTTTTTAAATAAGAAACATATTAAGAGTGGGAATACATATTTTGAGGAGAAAAAAAGGTAATTTTATCCTAAATGACACTGGTTGTTTGGTGAGAAAAGGCTTAGGATAAATTCTGAATGAAAAAGAAAGCTGTTTGCAACTAATGAATTGTTGAACACTACATCAAAAAAAAAAAGTTTCAACGCTTACTGAAAACCTTCAATAAAATATTCTACATTATCACTCAAAAAAAAAAAAAGAAAAGAAAGGAAGAAAGAAGAAAGAAGAAAGAAAAGAAAGAAAGAAAGAAAGAAAGAAAGAAAGACGAAAGAAAGACGAAAGAAAGAAGAAAGAAAGAAAGAGCGGCACCTGGGTGGCTCAGTCATTGGGAAACCTGGGGGCATCGGGCTCCCTGCTAGGTGGGAAGCCGGCTTTTCCCTCTCCCGCTCCCCCTGCTTGTGTTCCCTCTCTCACTATGTCTCTCTCTGTCAAATAAATAAATAAAATCTTTAAAAAAAAAAGAGAAAAATCTGTAGAAGGTTTGTGAAGGGAAATCTCTAGAAAATACTGTGATATGTGATTAGGAATATGTTTGAAATGAATGGATTTAAAGTACATCGGTATAAGATTGAAATTCTGCTTTTCTCTTTGTTAAAAAAGACAAAGTTTCCTTGGATTGTTAGTCTGCTCTAGATAAGAAAACATAAAGAAAGTTCTTTCTTTCTCTTTTTTCTATCCAGAAAACCAGGTTATGTTTTGTTTTTTTTTTTTCCTTTATCTACCCCCCAAAACAAAGCTTCTATGTTTTGTCTTTATCAGGTATTTTATTACTTAAGAAAGTTAAAACTTCTCAGGACACTGGGCTGAGTCAGTTCAGAGCATGCAACTCTTGATCTCAGGGTTGTGAGTTTAAGCCCCA
>NW_023270600.1:0-21587 GCF_011800145.1 Mirounga leonina | reverse complement strand
TTGTTAATGATCAATTTTGAAGAAATGGTTCAGAATTTGGACATAGCGTTCTTAGTCATTAAAAAAGGATTAGTTTAATTGCTCCAGGATGTATGCCATTTTGTTTGCAAATTGCATTGCACTTCTCAATGTCATCCAAAAACTGGAAGGCCATATGGCTCTCACTTCAATATTATAACAACTTTTAGTTTGTCTTTTGTCTTTTGAGTCAGAAAGAATCATGATCAAGATGTGCACACACCAAGGAAAAAAACTAAGGTTCACGTCTCAGGATCAGCTGTCTGTCCATTATCTCTTGCCCTCTGAGCTCTGTGGCAGAGCAGAGTGGCCCCCAGTCAGATGCTGTGTATGCCGTAGGTTTGTGCCACATCTGGGGCACCCCAAGCTTAGGAGGCCTCATTTTTTATAATTGCTCCCCAAAAACCTGCCCAAACTTTGCTCCAGGCTGTTTGCTATACAAACATGCTTTAACAGAGAGTCTAGAACAAAACGTTGTCAGTGCCTCTCCTCTCGACCTGTGCAGAAACACAAGAATGACCTCTTAGCAGTTACAAAGAGTACTATCCGGGTACTCAGTCCCTATCTCCCTGGTCATGATGATTCTTGCACTCCCAAACACTGTTGGGTATACAGTCTATATACTTCTGGAACCTTGTGCTTTAAGGCACTGTGATATATTAGAAGGAAAATGGGAATTGGTATAAACAGATGTAAGTTTTAATCTCAATCTATCGTTACGTGTAGAGAGATATCAGGTATCAGAATTAATATTCATAGATTGCTAATAATGGCTATTTTCAATTGTAGAATTTGGGATGATTTTTAAAATTTTATATTTCTGTACCATTTGCACATTTAAATAACAAGCATGAATTAATCTAGCAAGGCAATGTCATCAGCGTATGAAACATATTACGAGTACAATTTTTAGATAGTAATTTATCTATATCTCTAAAATCTCTTTCGTTTCTGCAGTAATTCATCCAGCAGTTTGATAATCAGTATTTTGGTCAGGAACTGAGATACAACCCAGCTTGGCTTCAAATGAACGAAATGACTTTGAACAAAATCAGATTAATTTTCCTGGAAATATTATGGTGACAAAATTGTATTACTGTTCCTTGCAAAAGCCAAGTTATATGACTGGAAAGACAAAAAAAATTCGCATAACCTTTTAAAATGAGGATCAACCGCTATGCAAAACTATATATACTAGTCCTACATAAAATGTTTGATTTTTTTACTTCAAAAGTTGACTCTTAAACAAAATACTTTACTATCTCCTTCACGCCTTTGAACTGGTTTGAATTCTTTTTTAGTCATTTAAAGATGGGTTTCCAGCTATGTCTCCAACAACCAGGGTCATCATTTGTCTGAACTTTCAAAGTGGAACGTGTTCATGCCATGTTGCACATATAGATGAAATTGCTGAAAACATGAATTTCTAAGACCTAGAAACCCCCTGACCTTTTATATAGAAAATGGCACTAGAATACAATGGCTGAAGAATTGCATTATTGCAAAATAGTCAACAGGATACTATAGCAAAAACTATAGTACCCACTGATAAATGAGACCTAAATTGCCAGGATATTCTGCAGGTATATTTTGGTTTGATAGAATAAACTAGGTAATGTAGTGACCACAGCATTCCTTACAAAGCACCATATTCATCTCAAGAAATACCGTTCTATCACAATAGGGGCTTGCTGTCCACAGTATCTTCTGGCAAATATGTTTACTTTGGTGAGGTACATTAGTATATAAATCAAAGAGCACACATAATTTGTAGCAGAAGTAGAATGAATGTGAAACACCAGAAATTTCAACTATTTTTCTAACATGTGACAATCTGTATCATTCATTCACTCAACAAATAGTTATGAAAGGCCAAAAAATGGGTCAGGAATTTGACAGATACTAGGAATTCAAATGGGAAAATAATGAACAGAGTCTCCGCCTTTATTAAGCTCATGGCCCGTTCTTCATTGTGAAGAGCATATAAAATGAAGGATACATAATTTCTGTTTTACTATAATGCTGAAAGTAATGGTAAAATATGATCTGATGCTATATTGGAAAAATGATTTCATTGCTAGGGTGCCCCCTTATTGAGAAAAAACATCTAAGCAGAAGATAAGGGAATTCTTACTTTCAGTTTTGCAAGCCTAAGTGATTTCCCTATAATATTTTTATTTTATTTATTTTTTAAAGATTTTATTTGTCAGAGGGAGAGAGTACAAGCAGGGCGAGCAGTAAGCAGAGCAGGCAGAGGGAGAAGCAGGCTCCCCGTTGAGCAGGGACCCCGACGCGGGACTCGATCCCAGGACCCTGGGATCATGACCTGAGCCGAAGGCAGACGCTTAACTGACTGAGCCACCCAGGTGTCCCCCTATAATATTTTTAAGATAGCAACTTAGGTGACTAAAATGAAAGTGCTGCATAGGAAGAAATACAGTCTTCATCCTTCAAAATATTGAAAAGTCTAATTAAATTATTGCATTCCAGTGTTCCTTTTTAACCTTAAGACTTACTAATGGATACAATGATTAAATAAAACAAAATCATTTCACTAATATTAGTTTTCTATGCTACTTTGAAAATAGGAAGAAAGCATAATGAATCTACAGAGCCTCAAGAAGCCTTCTAATGTTTTGACAATATGAAATATATTTATTAATATTGTGTGGCGACATCACCATGGGGGAAAATGTAACTTCGCTTGGCTTTTGGATATCTCCAGACTGGTGTGGAATGCTGAGCATGACTGATGTCCCAGAAAAGTCATTTTCCAGGTAATCCTCCAGGGCCAAGGAGAATGCTTATGCAAATTAGGTAAATTGTGTCATATTGTGCATAATTTAAAAATGGTCCAATCTCAAAGTAAAATGAGAAAATGACCACCACAAGTAACTCCTGGTGCTTAGCTATTCTTTCTAGCTTGACTTCCCTGCAAATCTGGCCTTCAGCAAACGTACTCTAGCCTAGTCAATACGTTATGTTGAAGAAATGCTCATGAACTGAGAATCCTGTTTCCTTCATTTTCGGTGGAAGGATCCATATAAAGAGAGGAGACCTCATTTATTGCTATTTCATTCCACCTCCCCTTCACACACATTTTTTCCCCCAGAATACTTAGAAAATTATACTCTGGTTTAGATGAGCGACAGAAATATTACTGACTAATGTGAATTTTATATACCTATATCGCATTCCCCATGGTTGCACATTATTCTCAATTCCATTATACAGTTGACCCTTGAACAAAGTGGGGGTTAGCAGCGCTGATGCAGTTGAAAACTCAAATATAACTTTTCTCCCTCAAAACTTAACCACTAATAACTTATGGTTGATCGGAAGCCTTACCAGTAACATAAACAGTCAATGAACACATATTTTGTTTGATACATGTATTCTATCGTGTATCCTTAAAGTAAGCTAGAGAAAAGAAAATGTTCTAAGAAAAGCATAAGGAAGAGAAAAATACATTCACAGTACTGCATTTATCGAAAAACATCTACATGTAAGTGGACTCGTGCAGCTCAAACCCATGTACTTTCATTTTCTTTAAAGGACTCAGAAAGAGTCTAACACCTGCTTTTTTTTAATTTGCCTCTATGTGTAGGTATGATCTATGAGGACAAAGACTTTGTCTTCTCACGTATTAGGGGACACACACACACACACACACTCATACACACACACTTCACCTCTGTAAGATGTTAGGATGATAACAGAGAGAGTATTAACGAAGACAAAATGGGAACAGAGACTTCAGCCCGTGAAATTATCTTTAAAACTAAGATACTTATCAAGGCAAGCGGTGAAGATTTCAGAAAGGTTGGATTGGTCGCTGACGCGGGGGCCAATAGTACAAGATTGTAAATATTACTTCACATATACGGCAGTTACACTCAATAGGTGAGCAATAATGTTTGAAAAAGGCATACTAAGGCTCTATCTCAGCTTCAACTTCTATAACTGTATGAACTTGAGCGAGTTTTTACATTTCTTTAAGTTTTTTTTTATTTGAATATAGCTGACACAGAATGTAACATTAGTTTCAAGTGTACAGCATGGTGACTCAGCTTCTTTATACGTCATGCTGTGCCCACAAGTGTAGCTACCATCTGTCACCATACAGGGCTGTTACAATATTATTGACTATATTCCATATGTTGTGCCTTTTATTCCCGTGACTTCCAGTTATGGGGTTTTTTAACTACTCTAAACCGATTTTGTTATCTAAAAAATGAGATTCTGTTGTATCTTATTGTGAGTCTATGTTAAGTATCAGATGAGATAGTGCATGGGCAATGCTTAGGGCAGTGCCTGTGGCTATTCAATAAATATTAAGTCAGTAAGTATGCAAAAAATTAATATTATCTATAACTGTTAATTTACATGTTTCTCAATAACTAGAGTCATATAGTTATTTAGGCTTATGTGTATGTTTACTTATTTAAATTATCCACGAGTAGAAAAAGGAAGGAGCAAGAACATAGTCTTTTTTTTAAAGATGTCATAGTATCAGAGGTGTCATTCTGTTCTACATTTTATGTGCTCTCCATTCTACAGACTTTGATTAAGTGACATTAAATATTCTTATGTCTTCAACTAATAATGCAATTATGCAAAGAACTTTATCTCCAGTGTAGACCTCTCTCATCAGGTTTACACTCTGTAAAAATCTACTCATTGGATATTTCCTCTTGGATGTCCCACTGCAACCCTAAACTGAAGAGATTTTCAAAACATTATTTTGAAAATCTGTTTTTCCTCTTGGATTCATTAACAGCCACCGGGTTATAACCTTACTCCTCTCTCTTTTGATCCCCACAGGCCATCACATCCCAAGTCCTAGCAAGACTACCTCTTTCATCTTCATCAGTCATGCCTCTCACCCTGGTCTCCAGCACTATGCCACTTCAACTGAGGTCCTGATCATCCTCTGTGCTGAAGGCAGCAACAGCTTCCTAACACATCTCCCTGCCTCCATTCTTACCTCCATAATTGTTCCAAAGGAATCTTTGGAAATTTGAAAAGTGACCAGGAAAGGTTCTCCATCACCTCCAGGATAAAATCTGAAGTCTTTAGCGTGGCATACAATACCTCTCATCATTTAGGTTCTCTCATATCTCCAGCTCTCGCTTCTTCCCACGCCGTACACTGCACGAGGATTACTTGAAGTTTATCAAATATTCCATGATTCCCTCATACTTTTTTTTTTTACTTTTCCCAAGTGGCTTCTACAATGTAGAATGCTGACCCCCTCCATTTTTTCAATCTAGCTGATTCCTAACTGTAAAACTAGGCTGAGATGCCTTTACTTCTAGGCAGCCTTCCCTAGACCTTCTCTCTATCTGTGCATGCAGCTTTCAGTGTTTGCCTTCACGTTGCACTTACCATTCTGTACATGATGATGGGTTTGCTTCTCTTCATCCCAGCTTGGGCCTGAGTTTCTTGATGGAAGGAAAAGTGGTTTGAATCTCCATATCCTATGAAATAATTCACACCATTCCACATGCGCAGAAATGGTCATGTAGGGACGCCTGGGTGGCTCAGTCGTTAAGCGTCTGCCTTCGGCTTAGGTCATGATCCCAGGGTCCTGGGATCCAGCCCTACATCGGGCTCCCTGCTCAGTGGGGAACCTGCTTCTCCTTCTCCCACTCCCCCTGCTTGTGTTCCCTCTTTCACTGTGTCTCTCTCTGTGTCAAATAAATAAATAAAATCTTTAAAAAAATAAATAAAATAAATGGCCATGTATTCAATACAGTGGGCTCAGTAGATTTGAATAAATGATATTATAACTGTATCCAATCATATATCATGCCTTTGTGTCCTCCTTTATCTCTAACTACGTGCCCCCTATCTTCTCTCAAAACCTGCCCAGACTTGAAGGTAAAAAAGAAGACAAGACAGCAAGCTTCTGTCTGTAGACTGTTTCCCCAAAGCTCACTGTCATTAACAGCTGCTAACTTGAGGAATGTGGTGTGAAAGGAAACTAGCTATTGTCCACTGTCTTAACATTGGCCCGGCCCACTAGCAAATATGATCACTTTAAGATAGTTAAATTTATAGACACTTTATGTATACTAATTAGGAAAAAAATCAAATTATTGAAATTAGATTGTGTTGCCTCAATTGACAAATTCAGGTTTCTAAAGAATTACATTTGCTCTTAGGCTTATATACAGTTTAAAGGGATACCAGCCAATAGAGACATTTGAAAGTCCCATGAAACACTTTGGGAGTGGGACTGTTGTTGCCATGACTGACACCTCAATGTCTAGCTTTAGATGGGCTCAGCAACAAATACTGACAATCTTTAGAAATCAAGTTAGTCTCATTTTTTTGCTAAGTCACAGTGTTTATAAAATTTAAGGTCACCATAAAATGTAAGTGGTTTGCTGGTATTCTGGGAAATGATTTCCTTTACACCCCAAGTACAAGGTGTACATTACTTTGTATGATGGGCTTAATTTGAATGTGTATTGAAGAAAGCAAAATATATTCTGTAAGCAAACTGAGGCAAATTTCTTTAGAGCTTAACCTCCCTACATATGCATAATTCCTGAGCAATGAAATGAATTCATGTTGCTTGCTGGATTTATGTAGTCTTTTTGTGAATATCTGATATTGTTGACTTTATCACTTTTGTCAACATGGAGTCTTTTGTCGGTGAGCCATCATCCCAGCAGGCTCAATTCTGAGGGCAGGCATTAACTTTGCTAACGCTGTGAGGATTCTCAAACATTAGTATTCTAATGAGGCACTCATGTGTCTCCTTCTATATTAAGAGCATCTCTATACTAAACCTGCTGCTTCTATGTCTACACCAAAGTCACAGATCATGGATCAAAGAAAAATTGACCTGAAAACAGAAGTTAATTTTTTGTAATGCTTTTTACAGCTTGCCATCTATAACACCCAAAGTCATTTACCAAGTAGTTTAGCCAATTAGTCATCAATGAGGGACCACAAAACAGTTTGACTCTCCTTACAAACGGAAGTAAATTGTGATATAATATCTGCCTATTTTATTTGCTTGTCTGAAGAGCAAGAAAATATGTAGCTCTACTTGATCCCAGGACTTTTGAACCAGGAGTGCTTTAATGGTAAAATGATGAAACATTCCTGACATTTTCCCAGCTCAGTAAAAGGTAAGCCAAGCTGTGCTGTGAATACCAAAGCCTCAGGCAGATTTCCACCAAGAGGGCAAAATTGTTTTTCTTTCTTTGAAGGAGTACATGTGGCTCCTGAAGAACCATGAAACTAGGGAGAAAATGAAGAGGAAACAGTAAATCTGTTGGGGGGGGAAAAAAAGATGTGCTAAAATATATACATTACAAATCACTTCAAAATTTGCTCCAAAGATCTAATATAATTAAAAGGCTTTGAGAAAATAGGCATAACTTACCTGCCAAAAAGTTACTTAACATACCCTCTCTATTTCATATTCTCCTTTCTCCCCCCTGGCTTGCTGAAAATTGATATCCTTATGGATGTCATTTGTAGAAACCAATTTAGCATTTCTAAGTAATTAATATTCATTATATTCCTTACACGTGCATATATTTAAATTTGCAATTCCCCCTATTATTATAAAACTTTTGCAAAACTTTAAAAGAAGAGTGTTAAGCAATGTATGTATTTTCAAGATCTAATATTTGTGGTAAGCCTGAAATAATGCTAACATTTGGAATAAAATAATAATGATCTCTTGAGGTGGCAGAAGAGTCTTGTGTTAGGTTGGAGTTATAAACGTCAGTGTAGAGATTTTTAGAATCCTTTTATATAAGAGATAAAGTGGGAATCCATCCGGCACGCTTCTTCAGTTCTCATTCCAAGCTTCCAGACTGCACTGAGAAACTCTAATTTTAACTCTTATTTTGGGGTTTACCCCCATCTAGAGCTTCAGCTGATAGGAACATTACATGAAGAAATGTCCTTGACTGAAATACAATGCTCCCCCTTGCTATCACAACAGTTGGCATCATGGGGAAGAGTTAACTGTGCAACGTGTATACTCCTTTCTGAGGTTGTTGGTTCTCCATCTTTGGGTACCCTAGAATAAACTCTGTTACACAAATTTTAATAATGTCATTGAATTTGATGAAAGGAGAAACATCCAGTCAACATGTATGCTTAGGTGTTTCAAAAATATCTACATCAATTTATATAGCTACTCATGTATTCATCAAACATGGGTTGAGCACCCACCATATCCATATCCCCTCTGGGAATTGGAAATAAAGGCATGCTGGCCCGCCCTTGGAAACTTTATGGCCTCATATCAGGAGATAGCCATATGCAAATTAAGCACAATAGGACACAGGAAGCAGAATTCTGATACTCTGCGTGCCTTTATGCCACTGAGGAATCCCACAATTAAATAAAAGTTCAGGAAACAAATAGTTCCTTTGATAAATTTAGAAAGTCTGAATCCTAGTTTCAAATAAGTGTTCCATAGTAACCATAATATACCAGTAATATTTTTGAATGTTGAATCTGACTCAACCAAGCTCAACTTTCAAATTAGAAAAAAAAACAAAACCTTATTTGAAATGTATATTATTTGATTTTCCAAGTCTTTCTTTATTAAACAAATCACCATAAAGATCTTAATATTAACTTTAAAATTTAACAATCACAAAATACATTAAGAAAGAATTTTTGTTTGTCAAGGAAATGTAGAAGCAAGAAGATAATATGGAATATACATAATATAATGTAATAGACAATTTGAATAGCATACCACTTGAATATTCATGTGCAGTAATGGCAACTTCTAATTAAAGGGTTATAGATATTTTAAAGCTGTAATACATGGCTTTTAAAATGAAATATTAATGATTAAAATAGATTTCTCCGATTTCATGCAGCAACTGTGATTATATGTAAATTTATCTACAATTAGATAAAATGCGTGAAAAGCTATAAAGATTGCTCTACACCAGCTGATCAAATGAGTCCGGATTTTATCCAGTGCAGACCATTTGATTATGTATGCAGACACTTATCTTGCTGTTTGAATAATGCATGGGAATGAGAAGATGTTTATTTTGAGATTTCAAAATGAACAGTGACTGTGCTCTGGAAACAAAGCATTTTGTTTGTTTATTTATTTATTTTAAATGTCGCTGTCTCCTGAGCCCACAGTGGGAGAGTTTAGGACCTCCAAAGAGTCTCCTGATCTCTATCTGCTCTCATCTTTCAACTCATTTGACTTTGAATGACCACTTCAAAGTAAATTGCTTAAGAAACAATTCTTAATTTGGGTCAATTAAAGATTTGGGTGTACCTAAGAATTTTAAAACTTTTAAAATTTAAAACTAAAAAGTAAAACAAAAGGAAAATCGTAACCTTACCTTTTGAAATTGAAGAAAGTATGACCAAAACTAGGGACACTTACGTAAAGAAAATATGCTAACAACTACAATGTGCCATTATTTTGCTTATAGGTGTATGGAGAATGGAAGTGAGCAATTTGAAAAATAATACTACAAATAATTAAGAAATATATGAAAAAAACAGTCAGCTTCATGAGAAATAGAAAAGAATCTTAAATATATACATATATGTATATGTATGTACGCATACGCATATATATTATACATCTTTCTATATATACCTATATTCCTATACCTCTGTCTATATTATATAAATATACATTTATTATAAACACAGAATATATACTCCTATCAACTAAGCAAGGCCAAAGAAATGTAAGCATACCCAACTTACAGGTGAGTTTCTGTACATGTCAAGAACAATAGAAATTAGATGAAGAATTATTCTCGTGTTCTCTGTTCTGAGTATTTATCTCTTGATATGACAAAGCGTGTAAACACAATTTCAAATGAGCTTAGCAAAGCATCATCATTTTTTGGTACCCCCCCCAAAAAAATCTGTCTACCATTTGCATGACTAGTCAAATATTTACTTTTAATGATGGAGTTCTGTACTTTTCAAGGTGCATAATAGATTTTTAGACCAGGCAATTATTTTCAGGTTCCAACATTCAGATGACAGGGGAACAAAAAGTCCATTAAGTAACCTGCTTTACGTCTTCACAGAAAGGCAGGAATGAATTGAAGTTCGAGCTCCCTTCATCTGACTCTGCCCGTGTGTGAGGGCAGAGGGGAAATTGGGTTGGAGGTTTGTTCCAAAGTTTCTGAGAACATTTTCTTTAGAATAATATTCATGTAAAAATACTCTGAAACATTCCTATTCCTCCTACAGTATTTATCTTGAGCATCTTAGCACACCAGAGCCGGCTCAGAGCAAGCCCTCAGACATAGCACTACTCATTTCCCATTTCAGAAAAGCAAAGTATTTAAATAAAATTGCCATTTCTTTTAGTGATAAAAAAGTATAGACTTTAAAAATCATTTACGTAGAGCAGAACTGCAATGCAGATGCTGCATAATCCCTCCCTATTGAAATGTAAAAATAAAACTCTCTCTAACATCTTAAAATAGTTCATTACAGAATAGAAAAAGATGAGGTATAGTCAAAGATGACATTGGGACATCTAGCTTTCAGTTTTGTTTATTTGTAAGAGTAAGCTTTAGGCTTCACTCTGGTACAGAATCGAAGTTAAATACCAAAAAAACAGTTCAGATATTCCATTTTGATGAAAAAAAAAAATCTTTTCTGAAAGCTAATGCTTTGTTTAACTCTTCAGGAATTCAGGCTGAAAGATCGGGAGTGATATTTGTCTCAGGAAAGAGTTTCCGAGGGAATCAAATGTGTTATTTGAACAATTTATATACATTATGTAGGTAGGGTTGTTGGGACTGACCCTAAGTAATTTGCTTCCAAGCTGTCTTTCCTAACTTTCTTGTTTGGAATCCCCATCTCTCAATTTCCCAGGGCTGTTCTGGGCTCCCTTGGGCATGGTCCCCACAGTTATGCTTCATGGTTCAGATTTCTCCCTTCCCCAGATCCAAACTTTTGATTCCAATTTCCTTGGGCCCTGCTTCATGATTATTTAAACACACACACACGCACACACAGACACACATACAAAATAGCACAAATTTTCCCTATGTATACATAGGACAATGCATTACTTATTTCAAGGGCACATTCATAATTTAACCTCTGCTCACACTTAATACAAAGACATGCTTCTAAGAGTTAAAATTCAGGCCCTAGGTGAAGTCACTGGTGGAAATAAGGACATGCAAGGCTTTTGATGTGTGCAATTCTATTAGTAAATAAGGCTGAGCCTGAAAGTAATATGGAAAGTAAAAACAATCACCACAGTGTCATGAAATACGATGACCAATTTTTCCCTCCTCACTTCACTCCATCCCCACTTTCAGACACGGTGTCAGTGCTTCTCAAACACCAAAGTATCTGAGATCTTGGTTGAATGCGATTCGGATTCAGTGGGTCTGCGGTATGACCTAAGGCTCTGCATTTTTAACTAGCTCCCACGTGATACAAATGCCTCTGGCTCCTGGACCGCATTTTGATTGGTAAGATATCGGGAGACATCAGAATGTTTTATGTTTGGGAATTAGACACCTGCGGTTTATCTAAATTAATGCATCAGGCTATAAAGGGTGTTTTACCTCCTAAGTATTAGGAAAATAATATGTCTTAATTTAAATACATATATGTATATATTTTTTCTCTATTTACTCCCCCACTTTACCAAAATACTTCATCATGACAAGATCAATGCCTCATTTGGAATGGAAATTTTTTCATGGTTTGACCAAACAGACCACACCTAACTTCTTTCTAACCATGCAAAATTGTGCTCATTTGGTCAACACCTAGTATTGTTTTTATATAGTACAGTACTTTTCTACATACAGAGTCCCTCTGTCTGGGCTTTACTATCCTGATTTGCCTTCCTGCTCCCTCTAGAAATGTCCTTCAAGAATCAGATCATACAAAAAAAAAAAAAAAAAGAATCAGATCATACACAGCCATCTTATGCCACATGATCTAGTGTAGCAAATATTAAACACTTGACATTAAAGGGATTCTCTTAACACAGTTCGCAAAAATCAGCAGAAATTTCTAGAGAAAAAAATGTATCATGGCAAAAAGTAAAACCTATTATTATATTGTTTATTAATTTCAAAGCAGCTAGGATTTTGACTGTCAATTATGTTTTCTTTTGGTACACTGAAAAATATATTCTCAAAGAAATATACAGAATTGAGGTTAAGATGGACTGATTTAGTAGTCATCACCTCCCACACCCTTTATTAACTTTCCCATGAAACCCTTATGCAATCTCAAAAGCAGATGTAAATCTGCAACAGTGCTAGAAAGTAGGACTATTGATAAAAGAGATGCTAGGTCTCAGAGGGAATTTCCACACACAAAACACAGATGAAGCCCTGAGTCAGAGTAGCATGACAAGAGATACTGGGAAAATGAACCATCCTGAACAGTGCCCCACATACATGGACACTCCATCAAGCCAAGGGAGGCAGCCATCATCCAACTCAGGAAAGCAGATTTCTTCAGTAGCCATACATATTTTATTTTTTTCCCATTCAAGACCTAACCTCCAATCGCACTTGGGACTCCAGCAAGCCCCATCAGTTGCCTACTGCAACAACAATTTCCTTTCTCCCCTTTAGTGCAAAATCTGCCTCCCTCCTATTATAAAATGTAAGACACTCGCTTCCCAGGGTTCCTTGCGGTTAAGGGTGGTCATGTGGCCCTATTCTGACCAATGAGATAGAAGGGGTCTTCCAGGAAACTTTTTTTTTTTTAACCTGGGAAGGGAAGAACGGTCTCTCTCCTCATTCCTTTCTTCCTGCCTTTGTAAACAGCCCATTCGTAAGGCTGAAATCAACCTGATGAAGATGAAGAGCAGAGGAAAAAGAAGGAAAAGAATTGAGCTGCTTATCAACTTTGGGCTTCTCTCCCTCTAAGTGTGCCCGGGCTATTGTGTTCAGTACAGCCGAAATAGGAGGTACTGGACATAAAATAGCCTGAAAGAGTGAGGGAGGGGTGCAATCTGTGCTTTATGCATATTTGACTTACTGTTGTTTATACACAAAAGGATTCCAGCAATATGGTGTATAGAAAATCATTCCCCTTTCTTCAGCTTTCAACCCCTCTGCCCTGAGTCCTAGAGTTTGGAGCCTCTCTGCATTTTATTTCGGATCTCCTAGAATGGAGACACCTGAGGTCAGTATCAGGAACTTAGGTCAAAGGCAGAGAGTGGGAAATCCTGAAAGGAGATTTCTGTCTATCTAAAGAAGGTAGCTTTCAGTTCTGCATGAGGGATCCTCTTCACCCTGGCCTGCCAGAGACCAATAGGACCTGTGCCTCATTGATCTATCAAAGATCAAGAGACCACTTAAAGGAGCCCAAGGGAGCTCAGTAACCAGAACATTAAGGAAGCAATAAAATAAAAATGCACAACTAGTAAGACAGCTGCTAAAGGAGAGAGATGAGATTTTGATTACAAAAATAATAATATATAGAACACTTACCAATGTTCTAGTGAAGCACTAATGAGATATTCTTGGATAAAAATAATAATTTCCTAAATAAATAATTCAGTAGATAAAGTAAAGAAAAAGTATCTGTGTAAGAACTGAATCAGTAGACTTAGAGATCAAGTGTAAATATATACTATATACTTATATTTTATATTTATAGAGCAGGATTTTTAATTTAAATTTTAGAGCAGTTTTACGTTCACAGCAAAATTGGGCCGAAAGTATAGAGATTTCTCATATAACCCCTGAGATCACATAGCCTCCCATATTATCAACACCCACCCCCCACTAGTACATTTGTTATAATTAACTAACCTACATTGACATATACAATTACTCAAAATCCATAGTTTATATTAGGACTCACTCGTGATTGTACATTCTATGGTTTGGACAAATGTGTAATGATATGTAGCCATTAGAGTATCATACAGAGTATTTTCATTGCCCTGAAGTTTTTCTGTGTTCCACTTATTTATTTCCTCCCCACCCCCATCCCTGGCAACTACTGAATCTTTTTTACTGTCTCCATAACTTTACCTAGTCTAGAATGTCATATAGTTGGAATCATACAGTATGTTGCCCTATAAAATTGGCTTCTTTCACTTAGTAATATTTATTTAAAATTTCTCCATGTCTTTTTTATGGCTAAATAGCCGATTTCTTTTTAGTTTCTTTTTATTTGTATCTCTTTATAGATGTTAGCTGTAGGGTTTTTGTAGCTAGGCTTTGTCAAATTCAGGAAGTTCCCCTCCAAGATTGCTGAGAGTTTTTCATGATTGGAGCTGGATTTTGTCAAATACTTTTTCTTCATCTACTGATATGATCATGTGGGTTTTTTTTTTTTTTTTTTTTTTTTTTTAGTTTGTTGATGTGATGGATTACATTAATTAATTTTTGAGTGGTGAATTGCTCTTACATACCTGGGATAAATCCTACTATGGTGTATAATTATTTTTATACGTTATTGAATTTGATTTTGGTGAGGAATTTTGCATCTATGTTGATATTGGTCTGTAGCTTTTTTTTCATGTGATGTCTTTGTCTGATTTTGATATTAAGGTAATGCTGGCCTCATAGAAGGAGTTAGGAAGTGTTTCCTCTGTTTCTGTACTCCAAATGAGATTGTGAAGATTTGGTATAATTTCATCCTTAAATGTTTGGGACAATTTACCACTGAACCCACCTGGGCCTGGTGCTTTCTCTTTTGGAAGGTTATTAGTAATTGATTCAATATCTTTAATAGGTAGAGGCCTATTCAGATTTTCTATTTCTTCTTGTGTAAATTTTGGCAGATGGTGTCTTTCAAGGAACTGGTCTAATTTATCTAGGTTATCAAATTTGTGGGCCTAGAGTTGTTCATATTATTCCTTTATTACCCTCTTAATGTCCATGGGACCTATAGTGACATTCCCTCTTTCATTTCTAATATTAGTAATTTGTCTCCTCTTTCTTTTCTTCTTAGTTATCCTGGATAGAAGCTTATCAATTTTATTGTTCTTTTCAAAGAACCAGCTTTTGGTTTCATTGATTTGTTCTATGGATTTCCTCTTTTCAATTCCCTTTATGTGTGCTCTAATTTTTACTATTTCTTTTCTTCTGCTTACTTTGGATTTAATTTACTCTTTTATAAAAATGATTTTCTAAATTTAAAGCCTAGATTATTGATCTAAGATTATAGATCTTTCTTCTTTTCTAAGATATGTATTAAATGTTATACATTTCCCTCTAAGCAATTTTTTGCTGCATCCTACAAATTTTGATATTATCTTTTCAGATAGTTTGAAATATCTTTATTTATCTTGAAACTTCTTCTTTGACCTATGCATTATTTAGAAGCACATTGATTAATCTTCATATATTTTGGTATTTTCCAGCTGTCTTTCCATAGGCCTAGGTTCTAATCTAAAAGACAGCAATCTAACCATAGGACTAAAATGCTTCTTGGCCCCTTCCTACAGGCACATTTACAGGAGTTGCTCTTATCTGGCATGCCATAACTGGCTAGCAAGAAAAAATCTCAAGGGATACTAAAAAGCAAAAACACAATTTGAAGGTTTTTTGGATAAAATTTCATATCACATCTTTAGTTTTTAAAATCTTAGTGAAGTATAAATAGATGTATATTTCTTCAAAATGATAAGAATTTCTATCTAAAGCCAAGAGCCAAAACTAAATTTAATTATAAAATGTCAGACACATTCCATTTAATTTGGGGTTCACCTAAGAATTCCTATTGCAATCGTTATGGCTCAATATTACTCTGGAAGTCCTGGTCTACTCAATGAAATTAAAAGAATAAAAAAGGTATAACTGTTACCATATAAAAAATATTTATCTTCACAAAGGTAAAAATATCAGAGACAACTTAAATTTACATAAAATGAAGATTGGTTAAAAGTGAATATAGTAGAATCTCACTGTCATTAAAAATGATACTTAAAAATATTGAAATTGGAATTTTATAAAATATTATAACATAAAAATGTGAATTATCAATTAACGCACTGAATAAATATGTGACAGGCACTATTTTAGTCAATGGGGATAGGAGAGTTAAAACACACACACAAATTCCTGTCTCCATGGAGCTTACAGTCTAGCAGGAGAACACAGAGTGACAAATAAATAAGTAAATGTATGTTTCTATTCATATTCATGTTTATCCCTCTCAGAGAATAATAAGTCTTCATATCTAAAACATTATGGTCAGGGTGCCTGGGTGGCTCAGTCGGTTAAGTGTCTGTCTGCCTTTGGCTCAGGTCATGATCCTGGGGTCCTGGGATTGAGCCCCGCATCAGGCTCCTTGCTTGGCAGGGAGTCTGCTTCTCTCTCTCCCTCTGCCTCTCCCCACACAGCTTGTGCTCTCTCTCTCTCTTGCTCACTCTCTCTCTAATAAATAAATAAAATTTCAAAAAAATAAAATAAGACATTATTGTCAATTTAACTTTGATTTTTATCATTGACTTTTTAATATAGAAATATATGTAAAAGATTAGAAATTTAAATATCAAAATATAAATTGTGGTAATCTTTGAACATTGTAATTGTGGATGATTTCGTAGTTTACATGCTTTCCTTGTTTTTCAAAACATATTTCTAAAATGAATGTAGAAAATACAAAATTTAGAATTATAAAGTGTATTTTAAAGTCCAATGTAAGATATCACATTTTTTATTCCTTTTCAATTTATTTAAAACCCAGAATGTAAATGATCAAATGTCATATCACAGACCAAACTATAGCAATAAAGATGAATATTGGTATGATTTCTCTCTATTGTGTTGTGCTGAAAGCCATACCAAAGTTAAATTTGAAATCTGTGTTTCTCTGCAATTAAAATAAATTATATATAATCAAAAACAGTAAAGATTAAGATCGACTGCCAGTTACATTGGCATCCAAACCATACTCTGCCCCCAAATGCCATGTTGTAATTTGCTAAGTTGAAAGAACAAACATACATTATTTGTAGAGCCAGACATATGATTATCTGGATAAAAGTATGTGTACCAGCCCCGTAAGGCATAATCCAATACATTACTACATAGCTAAAAAGCCAAATTCAACTCATTCTTATCTTACTGATTCATGCTTATGAATAAATTTCAATAAGTATTTGTGTAACCATAACCTTGGAAAGAATATATGATTCATTTATTACCCATTGTAAAACACAGGGTTCTATACAAATGCAGCTGTTCCCTCATCTTGTTATATATTCTAATATCTTGAAATGTGACAGAATGTTACAGAGAATGACTAACAACATTGTTTCAGAAAAAAAGATGGAAATTTATGCACCCTGTGCTATCATAAAATACAGTAGTTATGTGGCAGAATGAAGAAAGAAGATTTGGCTTGACACCTATATGGAAAGCAAACATTCAATAAAGTTGTTTAATGCTTACTTCTACCAACAAAATAAAGGAAATTATCTAGACAAATCTTATGGAAAGAGTTGTATTTCCTGATAGAGGACACTGCAGAGGCAGACCAGCTAATTGTCTAACATCTTTCATGTTTAGAAGATTATGCTTTTTATGGAACTCATAAGGGTGAACAAAAACTCTTCATCTAAACGGATTTCTTCTCTTCTCGCCTCCCTATTTCCATTTCTCCAACACTGATTTATTGTGTTCATACTGTGTCAGACAAGCATTTACTGAGCAGTGACAATGACAGACAGGTTCTGGTATACAAAGATGAAAAGGTGTGGTCCAAGCCTTCCAGTGATTCGCATCCTAGTTGGGAAGCTAGGATTGTAAAACAGAATTACTTCAGTAATTATATATTTAAATATCTTTATATGTACCAAGGAGGAAAAAGGAGATAGAAATTCATAATATTCTGGGGTGTCAGGGAAAGTTTTATACAGAGGTTGCCATAGAGTATGATTTTTCATAGTTCTGCCCTTTGAAGGAGCACAGATCAAACAATGCCCTTTTTTTACAGGACAGACATCATATATTTGATTGTGCTGTATCTCTTAGGCTTCTTTTAAGTATATATGTTTTTATTTCATCACATGGTTCCTGGGCACTTCCTCATTTGAGAAGTCTTCTTCCAACTTCACCTAAATCAATCCATGGCCCCATTCAGTATTTACTGTGGAACATGCCAGCCATTGTTCTGAGCCCCGGAGTGCAATACACCTTCAGGCAGCTTCCATTCCAGGGAGGAGAGTAAAAGCATAAGTTAAGCAAGCTAAAATGATAGTGACTTTGGTATGGGATAAATGACATTAAATTAAGGGGCCTGGAATGGTCTCTTAGAGTATTATTGGGCAAACTGCAACCTGCCATCTGTTTTTGTACATAGAATTTTTTGGAACATAGCCTTGATCATTCGTTCACATACTAGCTCTGGCTGATTTCCTGATATAATGGCAGATTATGGTAGTTGAGACAGAGATTGAGATTTTAAGACAAAGCTTAAAATATTTACAAGATGGCCCTCTACAAAAAAAGTTTGCTGACCCCGTCTTAGAAGAGCAGATATGAGATCTGAGGCCTGAGTGAAAAAAACAAGCATACTAATTGTCCATGGCCACACAAGGAATTACCTCAAGACTTTGTTACTTAAAGCAACAGATGTTTATTATCTCACAGTTTTGTGGGTCAGGAATCCAGGGGCAGCTTAGCTAGGTCCATTGGCTGGAGTCCCTAGCAATACATGGCAGCCAGGGAGGCAGTCATCTCCAAGTTCAACTGAGGGAGGATCTGCTTTCAGTCTTCCTCACAGGCTGTTTGCTGGCCACAGGTCCTCACTGGCTATTGGAGGCATCAGTTTTTTTGCCATGTGGGCTTCTCCAAGGGGCCACTCACTACATAACAGCTGAAGGTATTAAAAGTTGCCACCACGAGGTGTCATTCAGGTAGGAAGAGCATTCTAAATGAATTGCAAAGCCCCCAAGTTAAAAATGAGCTTGATTGAAAGGGTAAAAATAAGTCTTCCAGGAACAAGAAAGCTAGCGTAATTAGATCATATGGAAGGAAAGGCAGATAGATATCAGGGAAATAAGATTTGGGAGGTCAGGCCTAGATTATGTAGGGATTTACAAATCAGGTAAAAGAAGTCAGATATTATTCCAAGTATAATAGAAGGTCACTAGAAGACTTTAAGTTGGGGAAATGACATACTCAGATTTATGACTTGAAAAGATTTATTTAGCTGAATGAATGTAAAATAAATTTACTAGCTAAGGCCATATAGTTAACTTTACTTGTCATGGGAATCCCTGATAATGTGGATACTGAGCATGTTGGCTACTGGAAGATCCTCTAAATCTACTGATTATAGTGGATTAAAGATATGTAGGTGGCTAGAAGGTAACTTGATAAATATGGGTATGACAGTGCAAGTGTTTGACAGTAACCAAATTTTAGCACAAAAATCTAGTTTTTGAAAAGCTGTGTTTTAATTGAAATATATTTTACAAAAATTTCCAGATGTCCATTGTGCCTGACAGTATCCATTACTATAAATACACAAAGGTATGCTGTCATCCTCTTTTTGATAAAATGTTTCTTAATGACATCATATCCTTTTCTTTGACTCTAAGCATTCATTTTCCCTGTCCATACTAGAAAAAAAGAGACACTTGGCATAGTCTAGCAAAGAAATATTCCATTTTGAGTAAATTCTAACTACTTATGTGAGTATGTCCTCCCCTTCATTTTGGCACAGCCTTTTTGAGGTATAATATACATGCCATAAATCATGCATGTAATTAAAATTTTATTTTCCATACATTAATGCCAATAATTAGGGCACCTGGCTGGCTCAGTAAGTAGAGCATGTGACTCTTGATCTTGGGGTCATGAGTTCAAGCCCCACATGGGCACAGAGCTTACATTAAAAAAAAAAAAAAGTAAAAAAGTAAAAAATAAAAGACATTTGTTTGTGAAATTGAATTGTGTAGAAGAAAGAATATAGAATATGTTATCTATTTCCAAAATTCTACTAAATGTTTCTACTAATTGTTATCAACCTTTTATGAGTCAGAGGAAATACTCTTCTTCCATGAATTATTTTCTGGCCACCTCTATAATACCTCCAATTCTCTGGAAAAAAAATCTCTGCCTCTTGCTAAATCAACTGAGTAAATAGTCTCCGCACAACTCCAAAAGCAGTGGGAATATAGATACCATTAGCGTAACGTCCATTCTGATGTGTTCGCTCAAAACTATGAACTGAATAATAATAAGTGTTTAGTACAAGTCCACCATCTCTAATTTTCCAGTTCATGCTTTTATACCTTTTTTACAACCATTTTTGGACCCCCTTAGAACCTCTAGTCTATTAGATGATCAATTTCTTACTATCGTATTCTTCCTCCTGTCTTTAGCTTCCTTAAATGTTCTTTACTTAAATTCCCTCATCCCTCATTATAATCACTCCCCACCCTCAATTTTCTTGCCCTTCATCCTCTCTCAGAGTTACCTGGTTGAATCCATCTTTTGGTGTTTTCTCTGTCTACTCGAGAACAGATGAATATGGCTGCAGAAAAATCCACAACTTTGATAACTTACCTCCCTTCAATTTCATGGCCTCAAATCTCATTATTGTCTAGCAGTCCTAGAAGTTTTAATTGGCCCATTCTTTTTCCCACCCTCTGAAATTAGTCTACCCTTTCTCATCTCTCCTCAAACAGGCAAAATGCCCTCCCTGCTCATCACTCTCAGCTGAATACTTTGCATTTGTACTTTACTGAATAAATAGGTGCAAACAAAAGAGGGCATTCATATTCTCTAACTCCCGAATCTGATTACAATGAATAGACCATCAGAGTTCTTAAGGTCACTCTTTTCTGTGCACTGGGTCCCCTATCTTCTTTGCTTTTGCAATCATTGCATCTCTCTTCAACATCATCATTTTCATCCACTTACTAGACCATTCCCATCAACAACCTCCATTGACCCAGCATTCTCCTCCAGTATTTTCTCTTCTTTAGAACATAACTCATGAAAAGATTTGCCTGTACTCTGCTTGACCTACTATTATCTTCCTATTCTCTTTCAATCTATTCTATCATTCTACTAAAAATGCTCTTTTCTATGTCGTTCATAACCTCTATATTTTCAAATCCAATTAAGAATTTCTCAGTCCTGGGGCACCTGAGTGGCTCAGTCGGTTGGGCGTCTGCCTTCGGCTCAGGTCATGATCCCAGGGTCCTGTGATGGAGTCCCCCATCGGGCTCCCTGCTCAGTGGGAAGCCTGCTTTTCCCTCTCCCTCTGCTGCTCCCCCTGCTTGTGCTCTCTCTCTCTGTCTCTCTCTCTCTGAGAAATAAATACATAAAATTCTTTAAAAATAAATAATTAATTAATTGATTTGGGGGGAAAAAAACAATTTTTCAGTCCCTATCTCTTCCAATCCCTCAGAAGCATTTGTTTGTGTCGATCAAACCTCCTTCATGAAGCACATGTTAATTGGCCTCTGAGTCTCTATGTTCTCATAGTTTTTCTCCTATTTCATTGGTGGCTCTCTTATTGGTCTCCTTTTCTGAATATTCTGACTTTGGTATGTTGCCATGACACAGAGTTCAGTCCTCAAACCTCTTTTCTGTTTCCATTTACCTTTGCTGAATTTATTCACT
>NW_023270599.1:0-21775 GCF_011800145.1 Mirounga leonina | reverse complement strand
TTGTTAATGATCAATTTTGAAGAAATGGTTCAGAATTTGGACATAGCGTTCTTAGTCATTAAAAAAGGATTAGTTCAATTGCTCCAGGATGTATGCCATTTTGTTTGCAAATTGCATTGCACTTCTCAATGTCATCCAAAAACTGGAAGGCCATATGGCTCTCACTTCAATATTATAACAACTTTTAGTTTGTCTTTTGTCTTTTGAGTCAGAAAGAATCATGATCAAGATGTGCACACACCAAGGAAAAAAACTAAGGTTCACGTCTCAGGATCAGCTGTCTGTCCATTATCTCTTGCCCTCTGAGCTCTGTGGCAGAGCAGAGTGGCCCCCAGTCAGATGCTGTGTATGCCGTAGGTTTGTGCCACATCTGGGGCACCCCAAGCTTAGGAGGCCTCATTTTTTATAATTGCTCCCCAAAAACCGGCCCAAACTTTGCTCCAGGCTGTTTGCTATACAAACATGCTTTAACAGAGAGTCTAGAACAAAACGTTGTCAGTGCCTCTCCTCTCGACCTGTGCAGAAACACAAGAATGACCTCTTAGCAGTTACAAAGAGTACTATCCGGGTACTCAGTCCCTATCTCCCTGGTCATGATGATTCTTGCACTCCCAAACACTGTTGGGTATACAGTCTATATACTTCTGGAACCTTGTGCTTTAAGGCACTGTGATATATTAGAAGGAAAATGGGAATTGGTATAAACAGATGTAAGTTTTAATCTCAATCTATCGTTACGTGTAGAGAGATATCAGGTATCAGAATTAATATTCATAGATTGCTAATAATGGCTATTTTCAATTGTAGAATTTGGGATGATTTTTAAAATTTTATATTTCTGTACCATTTGCACATTTAAATAACAAGCATGAATTAATCTAGCAAGGCAATGTCATCAGCGTATGAAACATATTACGAGTACAATTTTTAGATAGTAATTTATCTATATCTCTAAAATCTCTTTCGTTTCTGCAGTAATTCATCCAGCAGTTTGATAATCAGTATTTTGGTCAGGAACTGAGATACAACCCAGCTTGGCTTCAAATGAACGAAATGACTTTGAACAAAATCAGATTAATTTTCCTGGAAATATTATGGTGACAAAATTGTATTACTGTTCCTTGCAAAAGCCAAGTTATATGACTGGAAAGACAAAAAAAATTCGCATAACCTTTTAAAATGAGGATCAACCGCTATGCAAAACTATATATACTAGTCCTACATAAAATGTTTGATTTTTTTACTTCAAAAGTTGACTCTTAAACAAAATACTTTACTATCTCCTTCACGCCTTTGAACTGGTTTGAATTCTTTTTTAGTCATTTAAAGATGGGTTTCCAGCTATGTCTCCAACAACCAGGGTCATCATTTGTCTGAACTTTCAAAGTGGAACGTGTTCATGCCATGTTGCACATATAGATGAAATTGCTGAAAACATGAATTTCTAAGACCTAGAAACCCCCTGACCTTTTATATAGAAAATGGCACTAGAATACAATGGCTGAAGAATTGCATTATTGCAAAATAGTCAACAGGATACTATAGAAAAACTATAGTACCCACTGATAAATGAGACCTAAATTGCCAGGATATTCTGCAGGTATATTTTGGTTTGATAGAATAAACTAGGTAATGTAGTGACCACAGCATTCCTTACAAAGCACCATATTCATCTCAAGAAATACCGTTCTACCACAATAGAGGCTTGTTGTCCACAGTATCTTCTGGCAAATATGTTTACTTTGGTGAGGTACATTAGTATATAAATCAAAGAGCACACATAATTTGTAGCAGAAGTAGAATGAATGTGAAACACCAGAAATTTCAACTATTTTTCTAACGTGTGACAATCTGTATCATTCATTCACTCAACAAATAGTTATGAAAGGCCAAAAAATGGGTCAGGAATTTGACAGATACTAGGAATTCAAATGGGAAAATAATGAACAGAGTCTCCGCCTTTATTAAGCTCATGGCCCGTTCTTCATTGTGAAGAGCATATAAAATGAAGGATACATAATTTCTGTTTTACTATAATGCTGAAAGTAATGGTAAAATATGATCTGATGCTATATTGGAAAAATGATTTCATTGCTAGGGTGCCCCCTTATTGAGAAAAAACATCTAAGCAGAAGATAAGGGAATTCTTACTTTCAGTTTTGCAAGCCTAAGTGATTTCCCTATAATATTTTTATTTTATTTATTTTTTAAAGATTTTATTTGTCAGAGGGAGAGAGTACAAGCAGGGGGAGCAGTAAGCAGAGCAGGCAGAGGGAGAAGCAGGCTCCCGGTTGAGCAGGGACCCCGACGCGGGACTCGATCCCAGGACCCTGGGATCATGACCTGAGCCGAAGGCAGACGCTTAACTGACTGAGCCACCCAGGTGTCCCCCTATAATATTTTTAAGATAGCAACTTAGGTGACTAAAATGAAAGTGCTGCATAGGAAGAAATACAGTCTTCATCCTTCAAAATATTGAAAAGTCTAATTAAATTATTGCATTCCAGTGTTCCTTTTTAACCTTAAGACTTACTAATGGATACAATGATTAAATAAAACAAAATCATTTCACTAATATTAGTTTTCTATGCTACTTTGAAAATAGGAAGAAAGCATAATGAATCTACAGAGCCTCAAGAAGCCTTCTAATGTTTTGACAATATGAAATATATTTATTAATATTGTGTGGCGACATCACCATGGGGGAAAATGTAACTTCGCTTGGCTTTTGGATATCTCCAGACTGGTGTGGAATGCTGAGCATGACTGATGTCCCAGAAAAGTCATTTTCCAGGTAATCCTCCAGGGCCAAGGAGAATGCTTATGCAAATTAGGTAAATTGTGTCATATTGTGCATAATTTAAAAATGGTCCAATCTCAAAGTAAAATGAGAAAATGACCACCACAAGTAACTCCTGGTGCTTAGCTATTCTTTCTAGCTTGACTTCCCTGCAAATCTGGCCTTCAGCAAACGTACTCTAGCCTAGTCAATACGTTATGTTGAAGAAATGCTCATGAACTGAGAATCCTGTTTCCTTCATTTTCGGTGGAAGGATCCATATAAAGAGAGGAGACCTCATTTATTGCTATTTCATTCCACCTCCCCTTCACACACATTTTTTCCCCCAGAATACTTAGAAAATTATACTCTGGTTTAGATGAGCCACAGAAATATTACTGACTAATGTGAATTTTATATACCTATATCGCATTCCCCATGGTTGCACATTATTCTCAATTCCATTATACAGTTGACCCTTGAACAAAGTGGGGGTTAGCAGCGCTGATGCAGTTGAAAACTCAAATATAACTTTTCTCCCTCAAAACTTAACCACTAATAACTTACGGTTGATCGGAAGCCTTACCAGTAACATAAACAGTCAATGAACACATATTTTGTTTGATACATGTATTCTATCGTGTATCCTTAAAGTAAGCTAGAGAAAAGAAAATGTTCTAAGAAAAGCATAAGGAAGAGAAAAATACATTCACAGTACTGCATTTATCGAAAAACATCTACATATAAGTGGACTCGTGCAGCTCAAACCATGTACTTTCATTTTCTTTAAAGGACTCAGAAAGAGTCTAACACCTGCTTTTTTTTAATTTGCCTCTATGTGTAGGTATGATCTATGAGGACAAAGACTTTGTCTTCTCACGTATTAGGGGACACACACACACACACACACTCATACACACACACTTCACCTCTGTAAGATGTTAGGATGATAACAGAGAGAGTATTAACGAAGACAAAATGGGAACAGAGACTTCAGCCCGTGAAACTATCTTTAAAACTAAGATACTTATCAAGGCAAGCGGTGAAGATTTCAGAAAGGTTGGATTGGTCGCTGACGCGGGGGCCAATAGTACAAGATTGTAAATATTACTTCACATATACGGCAGTTACACTCAATAGGTGAGCAATAATGTTTGAAAAAGGCATACTAAGGCTCTATCTCAGCTTCAACTTCTATAACTGTATGAACTTGAGCGAGTTTTTACATTTCTTTAAGTTTTTTTTTATTTGAATATAGCTGACACAGAATGTAACATTAGTTTCAAGTGTACAGCATGGTGACTCAGCTTCTTTATACGTCATGCTGTGCCCACAAGTGTAGCTACCATCTGTCACCATACAGGGCTGTTACAATATTATTGACTATATTCCATATGTTGTGCCTTTTATTCCCGTGACTTCCAGTTATGGGGTTTTTTAACTTCTCTAAACCGATTTTGTTATCTAAAAAATGAGATTCTGTTGTATCTTATTGTGAGTCTATGTTAAGTATCAGATGAGATAGTGCATGGGCAATGCTTAGGGCAGTGCCTGTGGCTATTCAATAAATATTAAGTCAGTAAGTATGCAAAAAATTAATATTATCTATAACTGTTAATTTACATGTTTCTCAATAACTAGAGTCATATAGTTATTTAGGCTTATGTGTATGTTTACTTATTTAAATTATCCACGAGTGGAAAAAGGAAGGAGCAAGAACATAGTCTTTTTTTTAAAGATGTCATAGTATCAGAGGTGTCATTCTGTTCTACATTTTATGTGCTCCCCAGTCTACAGACTTTGATTAAGTGACATTAAATATTCTTATGTCTTCAACTAATAATGCAATTATGCAAAGAACTTTATCTCCAGTGTAGACCTCTCTCATCAGGTTTACACTCTGTAAAAATCTACTCATTGGATATTTCCTCTTGGATGTCCCACTGCAACCCTAAACTGAAGAGATTTTCAAAACATTATTTTGAAAATCTGTTTTTCCTCTTGGATTCATTAACAGCCACCGGGTTATAACCTTACTCCTCTCTCTTTTGATCCCCACAGGCCATCACATCCCAAGTCCTAGCAAGACTACCTCTTTCATCTTCATCAGTCATGCCTCTCACCCTGGTCTCCAGCACTATGCCACTTCAACTGAGGTCCTGATCATCCTCTGTGCTGAAGGCAGCAACAGCTTCCTAACACATCTCCCTGCCTCCATTCTTACCTCCATAATTGTTCCAAAGGAATCTTTGGAAATTTGAAAAGTGACCAGGAAAGGTTCTCCATCACCTCCAGGATAAAATCTGAAGTCTTTAGCGTGGCATACAATACCTCTCATCATTTAGGTTCTCTCATATCTCCAGCTCTCGCTTCTTCCCACGCCGTACACTGCACGAGGATTACTTGAAGTTTATCAAATATTCCATGATTCCCTCATACTTTTTTTTTTTTACTTTTCCCAAGTGGCTTCTACAATGTAGAACGCTGACCCCCTCCATTTTTTCAATCTAGCTGATTCCTAACTGTAAAACTAGGCTGAGATGCCTTTACTTCTAGGCAGCCTTCCCTAGACCTTCTCTCTATCTGTGCATGCAGCTTTCAGTGTTTGCCTTCACGTTGCACTTACCATTCTGTACATGATGATGGGTTTGCTTCTCTTCATCCCAGCTTGGGCCTGAGTTTCTTGATGGAAGGAAAAGTGGTTTGAATCTCCATATCCTATGAAATAATTCACACCATTCCACATGCGCAGAAATGGTCATGTAGGGACGCCTGGGTGGCTCAGTCGTTAAGCGTCTGCCTTCGGCTTAGGTCATGATCCCAGGGTCCTGGGATCCAGCCCTACATCGGGCTCCCTGCTCAGTGGGGAACCTGCTTCTCCTTCTCCCACTCCCCCTGCTTGTGTTCCCTCTTTCACTGTGTCTCTCTCTGTGTCAAATAAATAAATAAAATCTTTAAAAAAATAAATAAAATAAATGGCCATGTATTCAATACAGTGGGCTCAGTAGATTTGAATAAATGATATTATAACTGTATCCAATCATATATCATGCCTTTGTGTCCTCCTTTATCTCTAACTATGTGCCCCCTATCTTCTCTCAAAACTTGCCCAGACTTGAAGGTAAAAAAGAAGACAAGACAGCAAGCTTCTGTCTGTAGACTGTTTCCCCAAAGCTCACTGTCATTAACAGTTGCTAACTTGAGGAATGTGGTGTGAAAGGAAACTAGTTATTGTCCACTGTCTTAACATTGGCCCGGTCCACTAGCAAATATGATCACTTTAAGATAGTTAAATTTATAGACACTTTATGTATACTAATTAGGAAAAAAATCAAATTATTGAAATTAGATTGTGTTGCCTCAATTGACAAATTCAGGTTTCTAAAGAATTACATTTGCTCTTAGGTTTATATACAGTTTAAAGGGATACCAGCCAATAGAGACATTTGAAAGTCCCATGAAACACTTTGGGAGTGGGACTGTTGTTGCCATGACTGACACCTCGATGTCTAGCTTTAGATGGGCTCAGCAACAAATACTGACAATCTTTAGAAATCAAGTTAGTCTCATTTTTTTTGCTAAGTCACAGTGTTTATAAAATTTAAGGTCACCATAAAATGTAAGTGGTTTGCTGGTATTCTGGGAAATGATTTCCTTTACACCCCAAGTACAAGGTGTACATTACTTTGTATGATGGGCTTAATTTGAATGTGTATTGAAGAAAGCAAAATATATTCTGTAAGCAAACTGAGGCAAATTTCTTTAGAGCTTAACCTCCCTACATATGCATAATTCCTGAGCAATGAAATGAATTCATGTTGCTTGCTGGATTTATGTAGTCTTTTTGTGAATATCTGATATTGTTGACTTTATCACTTTTGTCAACATGGAGTCTTTTGTCGGTGAGCCATCATCCCAGCAGGCTCAATTCTGAGGGCAGGCATTAACTTTGCTAACGCTGTGAGGATTCTCAAACATTAGTATTCTAATGAGGCACTCATGTGTCTCCTTCTATATTAAGAGCATCTCTATACTAAACCTGCTGCTTCTATGTCTACACCAAAGTCACAGATCATGGATTAAAGAAAAATTGACCTGAAAACAGAAATTAATTTTTTGTAATGCTTTTTACAGCTTGCCATCTATAACACCCAAAGTCATTTACCAAGTAGTTTAGCCAATTAGTCATCAATGAGGGACCACAAAACAGTTTGACTCTCCTTACAAACGGAAGTAAATTGTGATATAATATCTGCCTATTTTATTTGCTTGTCTGAAGAGCAAGAAAATATGTAGCTCTACTTGATCCCAGGACTTTTGAACCAGGAGTGCTTTAATGGTAAAATGATGAAACATTCCTGACATTTTCCCAGCTCAGTAAAAGGTAAGCCAAGCTGTGCTGTGAATACCAAAGCCTCAGGCAGATTTCCACCAAGAGGGCAAAATTGTTTTTCTTTCTTTGAAGGAGTACATGTGGCTCCTGAAGAACCATGAAACTAGGGAGAAAATGAAGAGGAAACAGTAAATCTGTTGGGGGGGGAAAAAAAGATGTGCTAAAATATATACATTACAAATCACTTCAAAATTTGCTCCAAAGATCTAATATAATTAAAAGGCTTTGAGAAAATAGGCATAACTTACCTGCCAAAAAGTTACTTAACATACCCTCTCTATTTCATATTCTCCTTTCTCCCCCCTGGCTTGCTGAAAATTGATATCCTTATGGATGTCATTTGTAGAAACCAATTTAGCATTTCTAAGTAATTAATATTCATTATATTCCTTACACGTGCCTATATTTAAATTTGCAATTCCCCCTATTATTATAAAACTTTTGCAGAACTTTAAAAGAAGAGTGTTAAGCAATGTATGTATTTTCAAGATCTAATATTTGTGGTAAGCCTGAAATAATGCTAACATTTGGAATAAAATAATAATGATCTCTTGAGGTGGCAGAAGAGTCTTGTGTTAGGTTGGAGTTATAAACGTCAGTGTAGAGATTTTTAGAATCCTTTTATATAAGAGATAAAGTGGGAATCCATCCGGCACGCTTCTTCAGTTTTCATTCCAAGCTTCCAGACTGCACTGAGAAACTCTAATTTTAACTCTAATTTTGGGGTTTCCCCCCATCTAGAGCTTCAGCTGATAGGAACATTACATGAAGAAATGTCCTTGACTGAAATACAATGCTCCCCTTGCTATCACAACAGTTGGCATCATGGGGAAGAGTTAACTGTGCAACGTGTATACTCCTTTCTGAGGTTGTTGGTTCTCCATCTTTGGGTACCCTAGAATAAACTCTGTTACACAAATTTTAATAATGTCATTGAATTTGACGAAAGGAGAAACATCCAGTCAACATGTATGCTTAGGTGTTTCAAAAATATCTACATCAATTTATATAGCTACTCATGTATTCATCAAACATGGGTTGAGCACCCACCATATCCATATCCCCTCTGGGAATTGGAAATAAAGGCATGTTGGCCCGCCCTTGGAAACTTTATGGCCTCATATCAGGAGATAGCCATATGCAAATTAAGCACAATACGACACAGGAAGCAGAATTCTGATACTCTGCGTGCCTTTATGCCACTGAGGAATCCCACAATTAAATAAAAGTTCAGGAAACAAATAGTTCCTTTGATAAATTTAGAAAGTCTGAATCCTAGTTTCAAATAAGTGTTCCATAGTAACCACAATATACCAGTAATATTTTTGAATGTTGAATCTGACTCAACCAAGCTCAACTTTCAAATTAGAAAAAAAAAAAAACCTTATTTGAAATGTATATTATTTGATTTTCCAAGTCTTTCTTTATTAAACAAATCACCATAAAGATCTTAATATTAACTTTAAAATTTAACAATCACAAAATACATTAAGAAAGAATTTTTGTTTGTCAAGGAAATGTAGAAGCAAGAAGATAATATGGAATATACATAATATAATGTAATAGACAATTTGAATAGCATACCACTTGAATATTCATGTGCAGTAATGGCAACTTCTAATTAAAGGGTTATAGATATTTTAAAGCTGTAATACATGGCTTTTAAAATGAAATATTAATGATTAAAATAGATTTCTCCGATTTCATGCAGCAACTGTGATTATATGTAAATTTATCTACAATTAGATAAAATGCGTGAAAAGCTATAAAGATTGCTCTACACCAGCTGATCAAATGAGTCCGGATTTTATCCAGTGCAGACCATTTGATTATGTATGCAGACACTTATCTTGCTGTTTGAATAATGCATGGGAATGAGAAGATGTTTATTTTGAGATTTCAAAATGAACAGTGACTGTGCTCTGGAAACAAAGCATTTTGTTTGTTTATTTATTTATTTTAAATGTCGCTGTCTCCTGAGCCCACAGTGGGAGAGTTTAGGACCTCCAAAGAGTCTTCTGATCTTTATCTGCTCTCATCTTTCAACTCATTTGACTTTGAATGACCACTTCAAAGTAAATTGCTTAAGAAACAATTCTTAATTTGGGTCAATTAAAGATTTGGGTGTACCTAAGAATTTTAAAACTTTTAAAATTTAAAACTAAAAAGTAAAACAAAAGGAAAATCGTAACCTTACCTTTTGAAATTGAAGAAAGTATGACCAAAACTAGGGACACTTACATAAAGAAAATATGCTAACAACTACAATGTGCCATTATTTTGCTTATAGGTGTATGGAGAATGGAAGTGAGCAATTTGAAAAATAATACTACAAATAATTAAGAAATACATGAAAAAAACAGTCAGCTTCATGAGAAATAGAAAAGAATCTTAAATATATACATATATGTATATGTATGTACACATACGCATATATATTATACATCTTTCTATATATACCTATATTCCTATACCTCTGTCTATATTATATAAATATACATTTATTATAAACACAGAATATATACTCCTATCAACTAAGCAAGGCCAAAGAAATGTAAGCATACCCAACTTACAGGTGAGTTTCTGTACATGTCAAGAACAATAGAAATTAGATGAAGAATTATTCTCGTGTTCTCTGTTCTGAGTATTTATCTCTTGATATGACAAAGCATATAAACACAATTTCAAATGAGCTTAGCAAAGCATCATCATTTTTTGGTACCCCCCCCCCAAAAAAATCTGTCTACCATTTGCATGACTAGTCAAATATTTACTTTTAATGATGGAGTTCTGTACTTTTCAAGGTGCATAATAGATTTTTAGACCAGGCAATTATTTTCAGGTTCCAACATTCAGATGACAGGGGAACAAAAAGTCCATTAAGTAACCTGCTTTACGTCTTCACAGAAAGGCAGGAATGAATTGAAGTTCGAGCTCCCTTCATCTGACTCTGCCCGTGTGTGAGGGCAGAGGGGAAATTGGGTTGGAGGTTTGTTCCAAAGTTTCTGAGAACATTTTCTTTAGAATAATATTCACGTAAAAATACTCTGAAACATTCCTATTCCTCCTACAGTATTTATCTTGAGCATCTTAGCACACCAGAGCCGGCTCAGAGCAAGCCCTCAGACATAGCACTACTCATTTCCCATTTCAGAAAAGCAAAGTATTTAAATAAAATTGCCATTTCTTTTAGTGATAAAAAAGTATAGACTTTAAAAATCATTTACGTAGAGCAGAACTGCAATGCAGATGCTGCATAATCCCTCCCTATTGAAATGTAAAAATAAAACTCTCTCTAACATCTTAAAATAGTTCATTACAGAATAGAAAAAGATGAGGTATAGTCAAAGATGACATTGGGACATCTAGCTTTCAGTTTTGTTTATTTGTAAGAGTAAGCTTTAGGCTTCACTCTGGTACAGAATCGAAGTTAAAAACCAAAAAAACAGTTCAGATATTCCATTTTGATGAAAAAAAAAATCTTTTCTGAAAGCTAATGCTTTGTTTAACTCTTCAGGAATTCAGGCTGAAAGATCGGGAGTGATATTTGTCTCAGGAAAGAGTTTCCGAGGGAATCAAATGTGTTATTTGAACAATTTATATACATTATGTAGGTAGGGTTGTTGGGACTGACCCTAAGTAATTTGCTTCCAAGCTGTCTTTCCTAACTTTCTTGTTTGGAATCCCCATCTCTCAATTTCCCAGGGCTGTTCTGGGCTCCCTTGGGCATGGTCCCCACAGTTATGCTTCATGGTTCAGATTTCTCCCTTCCCCAGATCCAAACTTTTGATTCCAATTTCCTTGGGCCCTGCTTCATGATTATTTAAACACACACACACGCACACACAGACACACATACAAAATAGCACAAATTTTCCCTATGTATACATAGGACAATGCATTACTTATTTCAAGGGCACATTCATAATTTAACCTCTGCTCACACTTAATACAAAGACATGCTTCTAAGAGTTAAAATTCAGGCCCTAGGTGAAGTCACTGGTGGAAATAAGGACATGCAAGGCTTTTGATGTGTGCAATTCTATTAGTAAATAAGGCTGAGCCTGAAAGTAATATGGAAAGTAAAAACAATCACCACAGTGTCATGAAATACGATGACCAATTTTTCCCTCCTCACTTCACTCCATCCCCACTTTCAGACACGGTGTCAGTGCTTCTCAAACACCAAAGTATCTGAGATCTTGGTTGAATGCGATTCTGATTCAGTGGGTCTGCGGTATGACCTAAGGCTCTGCATTTTTAACTAGCTCCCACGTGATACAAATGCCTCTGGCTCCTGGACCGCATTTTGATTGGTAAGATATCGGGAGACATCAGAATGTTTTATGTTTGGGAATTAGACACCTGCGGTTTATCTAAATTAATGCATCAGGCTATAAAGGGTGTTTTACCTCCTAAGTATTAGGAAAATAATATGTCTTAATTTAAATACATATATGTATATATTTTTTCTCTATTTACTCCCCCACTTTACCAAAATACTTCATCATGACAAGATCAATGCCTCATTTGGAATGGAAATTTTTTCATGGTTTGACCAAACAGACCACACCTAACTTCTTTCTAACCATGCAAAATTGTGCTCATTTGGTCAACACCTAGTATTGTTTTTATATAGTACAGTACTTTTCTACATACAGAGTCCCTCTGTCTGGGCTTTACTATCCTGATTTGCCTTCCTGCTCCCTCTAGAAATGTCCTTCAAGAATCAGATCATACAAAAAAAAAAAAAAAAGAATCAGATCATACACAGCCATCTTATGCCACATGATCTAGTGTAGCAAATATTAAACACTTGACATTAAAGGGATTCTCTTAACAGTTCGCAAAAATCAGCAGAAATTTCTAGAGAAAAAATGTATCATGGCAAAAAGTAAAACCTATTATTATATTGTTTATTAATTTCAAAGCAGCTAGGATTTTGACTGTCAATTATGTTTTCTTTTGGTACACTGAAAAATATATTCTCAAAGAAATATACAGAATTGAGGTTAAGATGGACTGATTTAGTAGTCATCACCTCCCACACCCTTTATTAACTTTCCCATGAAACCCTTATGCAATCTCAAAAGCAGATGTAAATCTGCAACAGTGCTAGAAAGTAGGACTATTGATAAAAGAGATGCTAGGTCTCAGAGGGAATTTCCACACACAAAACACAGATGAAGCCCTGAGTCAGAGTAGCATGACAAGAGATACTGGGAAAATGAACCATCCTGAACAGTGCCCCACATACATGGACACTCCATCAAGCTAAGGGAGGCAGCCATCATCCAACTCAGGAAAGCAGATTTCTTCAGTAGCCATACATATTTTATTTTTTTCCCATTCAAGACCTAACCTCCAATAGCACTTGGGACTCCAGCAAGCCCCATCAGTTGCCTACTGCAACAACAATTTCCTTTCTCCCCTTTAGTGCAAAATCTGCCTCCCTCCTATTATAAAATGTAAGACACTCGCTTCCCAGGGTTCCTTGCGGTTAAGGGTGGTCATGTGGCCCTATTCTGACCAATGAGATAGAAGGGGTCTTCCAGGAAACTTTTTTTTTTTTAACCTGGGAAGGGAAGAACGGTCTCTCTCATCATTCCTTTCTTCCTGCCTTTGTAAACAGCCCATTCGTAAGGCTGAAATCAACCTGATGAAGATGAAGAGCAGAGGAAAAAGAAGGAAAGAATTGAGCTGCTTATCAACTTTGGGCTTCTCTCCCTCAAAGTGTGCCCGGGCTATTGTGTTTAGTACAGCCGAAATAGGAGGTACTGGACATAAAATAGCCTGAAAGAGTGAGGGAGGGGTGCAATCTGTGCTTTAATCATATTTGACTTACTGTTGTTTATACACAAAAGGATTCCAGCAATATGGTGTATAGAAAATCATTCCCCTTTCTTCAGCTTTCAACCCCTCTGCCCTGAGTCCTAGAGTTTGGAGCCTCTCTGCATTTTATTTCGGATCTCCTAGAATGGAGACACCTGAGGTCAGTATCAGAACCTAGGTCAAAGGCAGAGAGTGGGAAATCCTGAAAGGAGCTTTCTGTCTATCTAAAGAAGGTAGCTTTCAGTCCTGCATGAGTGATCCTCTTCACCCTGGCCTGCCAGAGACCAATAGGACCTGTGCCTCATTGATCTATCAAAGATCAAGAGACCACTTAAAGGAGCCCAAGGGAGCTCAGTAACCAGAACATTAAGGAAGCAATAAACTAAAAATGCACAACTAGTAAGACAGCTGCTAAAGGAGAGAGATGAGATTTTGATTACAAAAATAATAATATATAGAACACTTACCAATGTTCTAGTGAAGCACTAATGAGATATTCTTGGATAAAAATAATAATTTCCTAAATAAATAATTCAGTAGATAAAGTAAAGAAAAAGTATCTGTGTAAGAACTGAATCAGTAGACTTAGAGATCAAGGGTAAATATATACTATATACTTATATTTTATATTTATAGAGCAGGATTTTTAATTTAAATTTTAGAGCAGTTTTAGGTTCACAGCAAAATTGGGCCGAAAGTAGAGATTTCTCATATAACCCCTGAGATCACATAGCCTCCCATATTATCAACACCCACCCCCCACTAGTACATTTGTTATAATTAACTAACCTACATTGACATATACAATTACTCAAAATCCATAGTTTATATTAGGACTCACTCGTGATTGTACATTCTATGGTTTGGACAAATGTGTAATGATATGTAGCCATTAGAGTATCATACAGAGTATTTTCATTGCCCTGAAATTTTTCTGTGTTCCACTTATTTATTTCCTCCCCACCCCCATCCCTGGCAACTACTGAATCTTTTTTACTGTCTCCAAACTTTACCTAGTCTAGAATGTCATATAGTTGGAATCATACAGTATGTTGCCCTCTAAAATTGGCTTCTTTCACTTAGTAATATGTATTTAAAATTTCTCCATGTCTTTTTTATGGCTAAATAGCCGATTTCTTTTTAGTTTCTTTTTATTTGTATCTCTTTATAGATGTTAGCTGTAGGGTTTTTGTAGCTAGGCTTTGTCAAATTCAGGAAGTTCCCCTCCAAGATTGCTGAGAGTTTTTCATGA
Source organism: Mirounga leonina (assembly GCF_011800145.1). Classification (NCBI taxonomy): domain Eukaryota; kingdom Metazoa; phylum Chordata; class Mammalia; order Carnivora; family Phocidae; genus Mirounga; species Mirounga leonina. The sequence goes on along the minus strand of NW_023270599.1, from coordinate 7,519 downwards.
TTGGAGCTGGATTTTGTCAAATACTTTTTCTTCATCTACTGATATGATCATGTGGGTTTTTTTTTTTTTTTTTTTTTTTTTTTAGTTTGTTGATGTGATGGATTACATTAATTAATTTTTGAGTGGTGAATTGCTCTTACATACCTGGGATAAATCCTACTATGGTGTATAATTATTTTTATACGTTGTTGAATTTGATTTTGGTGAGGAATTTTGCATCTATGTTGATATTGGTCTGTAGCTTTTTTTTCATGTGATGTCTTTGTCTGATTTTGATATTAAGGTAATGCTGGCCTCATAGAAGGAGTTAGGAAGTGTTTCCTCTGTTTCTGTACTCCAAATGAGATTGTGAAGATTTGGTATAATTTCATCCTTAAATGTTTGGGACAATTTACCACTGAACCCACCTGGGCCTGGTGCTTTCTCTTTTGGAAGGTTATTAGTAATTGATTCAATATCTTTAATAGGTAGAGGCCTATTCAGATTTTCTATTTCTTCTTGTGTAAATTTTGGCAGATGGTATCTTTCAAGGAACTGGTCTAATTTATCTAGGTTATCAAATTTGTGGGCCTAGAGTTGTTCATATTATTCCTTTATTACCCTCTTAATGTCCATGGGACCTATAATGACATTCCCTCTTTTATTTCTAATATTAGCAATTTGTCTCCTCTTTCTTTTCTTCTTAGTTATCCTGGATAGAAGCTTATCAATTTTATTGTTCTTTTCAAAGAACCAGCTTTTGGTTTCATTGAATTTTTCTATGGATTTCCTCTTTTCAATTCCCTTTATGTGTGCTCTAATTTTTACTATTTCTTTTCTTCTGCTTACTTTGGATTTAATTTACTCTTTTATAAAAATGATTTTCTAAATTTAAAGCCTAGATTATTGATCTAAGATTATAGATCTTTCTTCTTTTCTAAGATATGTATTAAATGTTATACATTTCCCTCTAAGCAATTTTTTGCTGCATCCTACAAATTTTGATATTATCTTTTCAGATAGTTTGAAATATCTTTATTTATCTTGAAACTTCTTCTTTGACCTATGCATTATTTAGAAGCACATTGATTAATCTTCATATATTTTGGTATTTTCCAGCTGTCTTTCCATAGGCCTAGGTTCTAATCTAAAAGACAGCAATCTAACCATAGGACTAAAATGCTTCTTGGCCCCTTCCTACAGGCACATTTACAGGAGTTGCTCTTATCTGGCATGCCATAACTGGCTAGCAAGAAAAAATCTCAAGGGATACTAAAAAGCAAAAACACAATTTGAAGGTTTTTTGGATAAAATTTCATACCACATCTTTAGTTTTTAAAATCTTAGTGAAGTATAAATAGATGTATATTTCTTCAAAATGATAAGAATTTCTATCTAAAGCCAAGAGCCAAAACTAAATTTAATTATAAAATGTCAGACACATTCCATTTAATTTGGAGTTCACCTAAGAATTCCTATTGCAATTGTTATGGCTCAATATTACTCTGGAAGTCCTGGTCTATTCAATGAAATTAAAAGAATAAAAAAGGTATAACTGTTACCATATAAAAAATATTTATCTTCACAAAGGTAAAAATATCAGAGACAACTTAAATTTACATAAAATGAAGATTGGTTAAAAGTGAATATAGTAGAATCTCACTGTCATTAAAAATGATACTTAAAAATATTGAAATTGGGGGTGCCTGGGTGGCTCAGTCGTTAAGCGTCTGCCTTCAGCTCAGGTCATGATCCCAGGGTCCTGGGATCGAGTCCCACATCGGGTTCCCTCCTCGGCGGGAAGCCTGCTCTCCCTCTCCCACTCCCGCTGCTTGTGTTCCTGCTCTCGCTATCTCTGTCTCTGTCAAATAAATAAATAAATAAATAATATTGAAATTGGAATTTTATAAAATATTATAACATAAAAATGTGAATTATCAATTAACGCACTGAATAAATATGTGACAGGCACTATTTTAGTCAATGAGGATAGGAGAGTTAAAACACACACACAAATTCCTGTCTCCATGGAGCTTACAGTCTAGCAGGAGAACACAGAGTGACAAATAAATAAGTAAATGTATGTTTCTATTCATATTCATGTTTATCCCTCTCAGAGAATAATAAGTCTTCATATCTAAAACATTATAGTCAGGGTGCCTGGGTGGCTCAGTCGGTTAAGCGTCTGTCTGCCTTTGGCTCAGGTCATGATCCTGGGGTCCTGGGATTGAGCCCCGCATCAGGCTCCTTGCTTGGCAGGGAGTCTGCTTCTCTCTCTCCCTCTGCCTCTCCCCACACAGCTTGTGCTCTCTCTCTCTCTTGCTCACTCTCTCTCTAATAAATAAATAAAATTTCAAAAAAATAAAATAAGACATTATTGTCAATTAACTTTGATTTTTATCATTGACTTTTTAATATAGAAATATATGTAAAAGATTAGAAATTTAAATATCAAAATATAAATTGTGGTAATCTTTGAACATTGTAATTGTGGATGATTTCATAGTTTACATGCTTTCCTTGTTTTTCAAAACATATTTCTAAAATGAATGTAGAAAATACAAAATTTAGAATTATAAAGTGTATTTTAAAGTCCAATGTAAGATTTCACAATTTTTTATTCCTTTTCAATTTATTTAAAGCCCAGAATGTAAATGATCAAATGTCATATCACAGACCAAACTATAGCAATAAAGATGAATATTGGTATGATCTCTCTATTGTGTTGTGCTGAAAGCCATACCAAAGTTAAATTTGAAATCTGTGTTTCTCTGCAATTAAAATAAATTATATATAATCAAAAACAGTAAAGATTAAGATCGACTGCTAGTTACATTGGCATCCAAACCATACTCTGCCCCCAAATGCCATGTTGTAATTTGCTAAGTTGAAAGAACAAACATACATTATTTGTAGAGTCAGACATATGATTATCTGGATAAAAGTATGTGTACCAGCCCCGTAAGGCATGATCCAATACATTACTACATAGCTAAAAAGCCAAATTCAACTCATTCTTATCTTACTGATTCATGCTTATGAATAAATTTCAATAAGTATTTGTGTAACCATAACCTTGGAAAGAATATATGATTCATTTATTACCCATTGTAAAACACAGGGTTCTATACAAATGCAGCTGTTCCCTCATCTTGTTATATATTCTAATATCTTGAAATGTGACAGAATGTTACAGAGAATGACTAACAACATTGTTTCAGAAAAAAAGATGGAAATTTATGTACCCTGTGCTATCATAAAATACAGTAGTTATGTGGCAGAATGAAGAAAGAAGATTTGGCTTGACACCTATATGGAAAGCAAACATTCAATAAAGTTGTTTAATGCTTACTTCTACCAACAAAATAAAGGAAATTATCCAGACAAATCTTATGGAAAGAGTTGTATTTCCTGATAGAAGACACTGCAGAGGCAGACCAGCTAATTGTCTAACATCTTTCATGTTTAGAAGTTTATGCTTTTTATGGAACTCATAAGGGTGAACAAAAACTCTTCATCTAAACGGATTTCTTCTCTTCTCGCCTCCCTATTTCCATTTCTCCAACACTGATTTATTGTGTTCATACTGTGTCAGACAAGCATTTACTGAGCAGTGACAATGACAGAGAGGTTCTGGTATACGAAGATGAAAAGGTGTGGTCCAAGCCTTCCAGTGATTCGCATCCTAGTTGGGAAGCTAGGATTGTAAAACAGAATTACTTCAGTAATTATATATTTAAATATCTTTATATGTACCAAGGAGGAAAAAGGAGATAGAAATTCATAATATTCTGGGGTGTCAGGGAAAGTTTTATACAGAGGTTGCCATAGAGTATGATTTTTCATAGTTCTGCCCTTTGAAGGAGCACAGATCAAACATGCCCTTTTTTTACAGGACAGACATCATATATTTGATTGTGCTGTATCTCTTAGGCTTCTTTTAAGTATATATGTTTTTATTTCATCACATGGTTCTTGGGCACTTCCTCATTTGAGAAGTCTTCTTCCAACTTCACCTAAATCAATCCATGGCCCCATTCAGTATTTACTGTGGAACATGCCAGCCATTGTTCTGAGCCCCGGAGTGCAATACACCTTCAGGCAGCTTCCATTCCAGGGAGGAGAGTAAAAGCATAAGTTAAGCAAGCTAAAATGATAGTGACTTTGGTATGGGATAAATGACATTAAATTAAGGGGCCTGGAATGGTCTCTTAGAGTATTATTGGGCAAACTGCAACCTGCCACCTGTTTTTGTACATAGAATTTTTTGGAACATAGCCTTGATCATTCGTTCACATACTAGCTGTGGCTGATTTCCTGATATAATGGCAGACTGTGGTAGTTGAGACAGAGATTGAGATTTTAAGACAAAGCTTAAAATATTTACAAGATGGCCCTCTACAAAAAAAGTTTGCTGACACCGTCTTAGAGGAGCAGATATGAGATCTGAGGCCTGAGTGAAAAAAACAAGCATACTAATTGTCCATGGCCACACAAGGAATTACCTCAAGACTTTGTTACTTAAAGCAACAGATGTTTATTATCTCACAGTTTTGTGGGTCAGGAATCCAGGGGCAGCTTAGCTAGGTCCATTGGCTGGAGTCCCTAGCAATACATGGCAGCCAGGGAGGCAGTCATCTCCAAGTTCAACTGAGGGAGGATCTGCTTTCAGTCTTCCTCACAGGCTGTTTGCTGGCCACAGGTCCTCACTGGCTATTGGAGGCATCAGTTTTTTTGCCATGTGGGCTTCTCCAAGGGGCCACTCACTACATAACAGCTGAAGGTATTAAAAGTTGCCACCACGAGGTGTCATTCAGGTAGGAAGAGCATTCTAAATGAATTGCAAAGCCCCCAAGTTAAAAATGAGCTTGATTGAAAGGGTAAAAATAAGTCTTCCAGGAACAAGAAAGCTAGCGTAATTAGATCATATGGAAGGAAAGGCAGATAGATATCAGGGAAATAAGATTTGGGCGGTCAGGCCTAGATTATGTAGGGATTTATAAATCAGGTAAAAGAAGTCAGATATTATTCCAAGTATAATAGAAGGTCACTAGAAGACTTTAAGTTGGGGAAATGACATACTCAGATTTATGACTTGAAAAGATTTATTTAGCTGAATGAATGTAAAATAAACTTACTAGCTAAGGCCATATAGTTAACTTTACTTGTCATGGGAATCCCTGATAATGTGGATAGTGAGCATGTTGGCTACTGGAAGATCCTCTAAATTTACTGATAATAGTGGATTAAAGATACGTAGGTGGCTAGAAGGTAACTTGATAAATATGGGTATGACAGTGCAAGTGTTTGACAGTAACCAAATTTTAGCACAAAAATCTAGTTTTTGAAAAGCTGTATTTTAATTGAAATATATTTTACAAAAATTTCCAGATGTCCATTGTGCCTGACAGTATCCATTACTATAAATACACAAAGGTATGCTGTCATCCTCTTTTTGATAAAATGTTTCTTAATGACATCATATCCTTTTCTTTGACTCTAAGCATTCATTTTCCCTGTCCATACTAGAAAAAAAGAGACACTTGGCATAGTCTAGCAAAGAAATATTCCATTTTGAGTAAATTCTAACTACTTATGTGAGTATGTCCTCCCCTTCATTTTGGCACAGCCTTTTTGAGGTATAATATACATGCCATAAATCATGCATGTAATTAAAATTTTATTTTCCATACATTAATGCCAATAATTAGGGCACCTGGCTGGCTCAGTAAGTAGAGCATGTGACTCTTGATCTTGGGGTCATGAGTTCAAGCCCCACATGGGCACAGAGCTTACATTAAAAAAAAAAAAAAGTAAAAAAGTAAAAAATAAAAGACATTTGTTTGTGAAATTGAATTGTGTAGAAGAAAGAATATAGAATATGTTATCTATTTCCAAAATTCTACTAAATGTTTCTACTAATTGTTATCAACCTTTTATGAGTCACAGGAAATACTCTTCTTCCATGAATTATTTTCTGGCCACCTCTATAATACCTCCAATTCTCTGGAAAAAAAATTTCTGCCTCTTGCTAAATCAACTGAGTAAATAGTCTCCGCACAACTCCAAAAGCAGTGGGAATATAGATACCATTAGCGTAACGTCCATTCTGATGTGTTCACTCAAAACTATGAACTGAATAATAATAAGTGTTTAGTACAAGTCCACCATCTCTAATTTTCCAGTTCATGCTTTTATACCTTTTTTACAACCATTTTTGGACCCCCTTAGAACCTCTAGTCTATTAGATGATCAATTTCTTACTATCGTATTCTTCCTCCTGTCTTTAGCTTCCTTAAATGTTCTTTACTTAAATTCCCTCATCCCTCATTATAATCACTCCCCACCCTCAATTTTCTTGCCCTTCATCCTCTCTCAGAGTTACCTGGTTGAATCCATCTTTCGGTGTTTTCTCTGTCTACTCGAGAACAGATGAATATGGCTGCAGAAAAATCCACAACTTTGATAACTTACCTCCCTTCAATTTCATGGCCTCAAATCTCATTATTGTCTAGCAGTCCTAGAAGTTTTAATTGGCCCATTCTTTTTCCCACCCTCTGAAATTAGTCTACCCTTTCTCATCTCTCCTCAAACAGGCAAAATGCCCTCCCTGGTCATCACTCTCAGCTGAATACTTTGCATTTTTACTTTACTGAATAAATAGGTGCAAACAAAAGAGGGCATTCATATTCTCTAATTCCCGAATTTGATTACAATGAATAGACCATCAGAGTTCTTAAGGTCACTCTTTTTTCTGTGCACTGGGTCCCCTATCATCTTTGCTTTTGCAATCATTGCATCTCTCTTCAACATCATCATTTTCATCCACTTACTAGACCATTCCCGTCAACAACCTCCATTGACCCAGCATTCTCCTCCAGTATTTTCTCTTCTTTAGAACAAAACTCATGAAAAGATTTGCCTGTACTCTGCTTTACCTACTATTATCTTCCTATTCTCTTTCAATCTATTCTATCATTCTACTAAAAATGCTCTTTTCTATGTCGTTCATAACCTCTATATTTTCAAATCCAATTAAGAATTTCTCAGTCCTGGGGCACCTGAGTGGCTCAGTCGGTTGGGCGTCTGCCTTCGGCTCAGGTCATGATCCCAGGGTCCTGTGATGGAGTCCCCCATCGGGCTCCCTGCTCAGTGGGAAGCCTGCTTTTCCCTCTCCCTCTGCTGCTCCCCCTGCTTGTGCTCTCTCTCTCTGTCTCTCTCTCTCTGAGAAATAAATACATAAAATTCTTTAAAAATAAATAAATAATTAATTAATTTGGGGGAAAAAACAATTTTTCAGTCCCTATCTCTTCCAATCCCTCAGAAGCATTTGTTTGTGTCGATCAAACCTTCCTTCATGAAGCACATGTTAATTGGCCTCTGAGTCTCTATGTTCTCAAAGTTTTTCTCCTATTTCGTTGGTGGCTCTCTTATTGGTCTCCTTTTCTGAATATTCTGACTTTGGTATGTTGCCATGACACAGAGTTCAGTCTTCAAACCTCTTTTCTGTTTCCATTTACCTTTGCTGAATTTATTCACT
>NW_023270598.1:0-37773 GCF_011800145.1 Mirounga leonina | reverse complement strand
GTGTGTCAGGTCCATAACAAGGCTCTTAAGAAGAGTGTATTTTTTTTATGGGCGTTTTTTCCCCCTCCTAGCACATTTTAAAAATGTTAGGATCCTAAAGAATGCCAGAGTCATAAAATGAAAGGTCTCCTAGTCTCTGAACATTCACAGCCACCAAAAGACCAGCTTTGTAGTGTTACATGAGCAGGAATAAACTTTTGTGCTAAGCCACTGGGATGACCACAACTAAAACAATTGATTCTTTGCACCATATTGCTCATCAGACCTAATCTCCTCTGCCTACCCTATGCATACAAATCCTATTCCTCCTTCAAAGCCCAGTTCATATTCTTCTCTTGTGTGAATTCTTTTAACCATGGTCACCTTCTGTGCTGATTTCCTCTTGTGAAATCTTCGCATAATTTTTGATCACTCGTTTGGCAAATAACCATGCTTTTAAATGTGTATTATAATTTTAATTGACTTTTCATGTATTTTTGGTTTCTCTCTTTCTGGAATAAACAATCAGGCTTGCATTCAGTATATTTTTCATATATTTTTTTCAAAGGATGAAAAGGGTTTTTTTTCCTCCATTAAAAAAAGACAATTTCTAAACTAAACCCCAAAATAAAGAAGAAAGGGGGGGATTTTTGAATTTTAATGTTGATTAAACAATTATACAAAAGTTATGTGCTTGGCAAAGAACTAAGCCTGTCTCTGTGTACGTGCTTTGAATAATAAGGATTATATTTTAGGAGAACAAAAACTATGGAGCCAACTAGATTTCTGTGTTCCTTAATCAGCCATCCTGAGAATTTACCTTTATTTTTGAATTAATTGTAGAACCCATCAGATGCCTTACATTCTATAGCACTCAGTTTTTGATTTTGTAAATATCAACTGAAATCAATAGTAATTAATTTACATTGTTTTGTATTATGTATATTTTTCTTAAGCTTACTATCATACTTTTAGTCCAAGTTCCATATTCTCATACTATTATGACAAAATTATATTTATATATATTTATACTATATATATTAATCATATATTTATTATATATATTTATAACATATATAAATATATATTATATCACACACAATTTTAACTTTAACTTTATGCTATAATGCAAAGTGTTAGATTTCCCAGGTCTGGGTTAATGGTCAGAATTAGGGTGGATGATGGAGCATTCTGTCCCCTTCAGACAAAGTGGTGGACATTTCTATGCCAGCTGTCACACACCCAATAAGCTAGCATCTCTGAAAGGCCCTTGGCCTGTTGCCCTGAAAGTGTTTTATTCCCAAGCTTGCAGCTAAAATAAATGACTCCACATCTTTATTTCCCATCTATCAACTGCACGGTAGACTTTAAGGCTAATTTGTCACTCTACCCCTTTGGAGAAAGAAAAGGTGATAAATGGTTTAATTAGATTTCTTTTTTATAAGAAATCATTTCTGCAAATGTGAGGCTGTGGAAATCATGCCTGAGGGACAGAATTAGGAAAAGAAAATATTTCTCTAGAAAAAGTATCAAAATGTTATGACCATAGCCCAAGAATGATGAGACAGAAAGAGTATGCGTTGTTTATGACCACGCCACCGCTAAGGCTCTTATTCCATGACAACCATTTCGGTGAACAAGAATAACAGGTCAGAAGATACTTTCAGAATATTTCACTGCTTTGACTGCAATGTTAAATCTTTATTTGACTTTATTATTTGTCGCACAGAAGTCCATAGTTCAAAAGAAAAATGGCGTAACTTTCAAATGGGTCTTTCTGCACATATATTTTCCCCAGCAGGGCGCCAATGTGTTTGCAGTCAGGGTGTAGCGCCCCTCACCTGCCTTGTGTGACTGCCCCAGCATGAGAAGGAAGTGCAGGTTGCGAGGCCGAGTCAGCCCTCGCATTTCCAGTTTTCCTACCCACGGCATCTGAAATCCAGGGCTACCTTGCCTAGAACTAATGACTGGGACTAAGTATTTCAAAACTGACAAACAAGCATCAGGAGGCAAATGCTTTTATTTATAGCCCCTGAGTCATTTTAACTTGAAATGATTTGACACAAATACCCAAAAGTATCATCTACAGGATGGTGTTAATATTTTCATGTTCATGAATTCTGAGCTTTAATTGCCCCATTTGTTTTACTGGAAATTAGTTGTTTGTCTTCTAAGATTAATAGAGAATTGGGTTTCCATGATCCTAAGAATACTAATCTTTCTTTTAAGATGGGATCTACGCTTAGATTTGAATGAAATTCATAGGTTTGTAGTAACAGCTATCCTAATGTTAAATTTTTCTAAAGAAGTGAAGAAGCATTAGAAATAATAAGTTGTTCAAATGAATTGTCAAGAAATCTCACAACTGGTAAGTGAATATTACTTAAAACCACATTGTAAGTGACTGATTCATAGTTCAAGTCCGTTCCATTATAGCCACTGGGAAAATTTAATACTCATTAATCATTCAATAGGGGAATGTATCCTTAACATATCAGTGTTTTTGAAACTTTCAGAATCTGTGGGCCACTTGATGGATGAGGATGTATACACAGATGACAATTTTAAATTAAAAAAATACAACAGGTTCAGTATAACTTTTAATATAAAAAATTAAATACATTTCAAAAAGTGAAATTAACAGTGAGTGGCTTTTTAAATCATGAAGATGACATAGTTAGGAATCCATCACCAAGATATTTGTTTCAGGCTCAGTATTACATACTTTGGACCAAAAATCAAGTTCTTCGTATTATGTAATGATCAACAAGATGCTTTTTCTTCCTCTTTATTTCTACTAAATTAGAAAATTCACAGTCAGGATGGCAGGGCAGGAATGAGATCAAACATTGGGAGAGAGGATATGGAGCATAACGGTCCAAGATTGGAGCCTGGTTCTGCCACTTATGAGCCATATGACCTTGAGCAAGTTTCTTGACCTCTCCGTGCTTATTTCTCCAACTGTACAGTAAGGATAATAACAGTGCCTAAATCCCAGGGCTTGGGTGAAAATTAAGACAATTAATACAGATAAAGGTATCAGAAGAATGCCTGGCACATAGCAAATGTTCGGGAGATATTAACCCTTGTTATCTGTTGATTCTGTTCGATCATGACTAAAGTTGAGCCCATCTACAACATGCGGCCACAGCAGTGGTTTGTAAGCCATGTCCGTTCTAATTGGTCAAGTCTGGGCCATAACAGTTGTTGAGTATTTTTCAATACCACCCTCCGCAAATTCCTATGTATTCACATAGGGCATGGATATAAATATTATGGAAAGGATCCTCATTGAGCACTGCTTATTAGCACCCCATTAGATAAGTACTTAGAAGCTAAACATTTATCAATTTCAAAATAAAGAAGGAGGCAGATTGATTCTGGACCCACTTCTTTAGCACATTTCTTCTTTGCAAAGTAGTTCTTCCGGTTTATTTCATGAATTTGAACGTTGTTTAAAAAATGTATGTCCAAAGAAATTTTTTCTCTAAGAAGTGAATAAAATCATCTATTCAGACAAAGTTTTACTTCAACCAGTTACCTGACAATTTGCCTTTTAAAGAATTATATTATTCTATACATTAAAACATCAAGTTATTTTTTTCCTAAGTGTTTGGTTCAACCTATCAAGATATTAACATGTTAAAGTTATTTACCTATATCACCTGAGCAAGCCATTTGAATGAAAATAAAGATCTTTCCTGGAATTACAGGATGTAAAGGAAATGTTTTAAAATTCAATTATTTTTTGGAAAATTCATGTTTGTAATGGAAGGATTATTTCTGTTAGCAGATCTATTAAGATAATTCAGCATATTAGTACATAATTACTAAAAATAAAAAACTTGTAATGGGCACTCATCATAAGCACACATACGTGTTAATGTATTTAATTTTCACAGTGACTCATTAGCATGGGTACTATTTTTCTCCTCATTTGCAAATGAACAGAGCCATGGAGAGGAAAAGCGATTTTCTCACAACTAGTAACAGAGCAGGTATTAAAACACAAGGAAGTTTGACTCCAGAGATAATGCTTTTAAATACCACAATAAACAACCTTTGAACACAGCATCCGTTCTTAGTGAAAGCTCTTAACAAAATATGAACAGATGAATACATTTACGTCATTGTATGAACATTTGTGTGTGAGTATATAATTGAGTATATAAAGGAGAAATATAGTACTTACATTAAAGCAAAAAAGTATAATTTAATATTTGTTCTGCATAAAATTGTAAAGTAGTTACATCAATCCTCATTTGCAAATGATTTCTTTGTTTACTTAGAGAGAAAACAAATCAACTAAAGGACTATTTTACAGGACCATTCAGGCAGGTAGGTGGGATTCTAAGATGGCTCCTGAGATTTCCACCTTCTGGTGCACACACCCTTGTATGTGAGAGAATATATGAATAACATGGGAAATCACTTGTGAATTAGGTTACTAATCAATTGACTTTCTGTTACTCAAAAGGGTGATTATTCTGGGTAGGCTAACCTTAATTAAAGGCACTTTTAAGAGAAGGAGACATATCAGAGAGAACCACACCCTGCTGGCCAGGAAGAAAGCAAACAACCATGTTGTGACTACTTACAGGGGCCATGTGGCGAGGACTGCACTTGCATATTGTTGAACTCACCCCTGCCTTGGACATATGGCCTTCAGTGGGGAGGACAGGTAACAGTCCAGTGGCAGAGATAGAAGCTTTGTCTCATTCATGCAAAGAATGATCACCCCTCATTTGGGAGAATTTAAGAAAAACAGAGACCACAGATTACCACATGGGAGGCAACAGAGAGCACGGTGAAAAGGGCCCACTGGCATCACAGAGCGACAGATAGAAAGCCATCAGATGCAGGTTCTAAAGAACCTGCAGAGGTAATGCAGTGATGGGGGCACACAGGGGAAGGGACACCTGCAGCCACTCCCACTCAGAGCAGGTGCTGTAGATCGGAGGTGGGTGAGAGGCAGTGCAGGGGCTACCATGCTGGGCTAAATCGCCTCTTGTTGGTGACTACTGGTATCCAGAGGCTCATTAACTGCTATTAACTGCAAAAAAACTCATCCTTTTTCCGACTGATTCAGTTTGTCAGCACCATTTTGAAGGCCGATCTCACATAATCTCATGAAAGGAGTATCATGCAGGCCAGTAAGAGCAGTCCTAGTTAGGGACTGATTACAAAGATCATACCCAAATCTTTGTTTCCAAAACTGAAGAAATAATGAGCTTATTAATAATGATCTCATCTGCTAATTTTAGAGAATTCTACTATACTGCAATACAATATTGAACTTTGAACACCTTAACATGGGAATTTTTTGAATGCATGAATAGTTATATGGATAGCTCTTCTTTTAAATTAACATAATAAGAGCAACAATGAGAGGAAACATTTAAAATGGGATGAGATTAATCAAAACAGCATCTTTCCAATGGCTTGGCATAATTGCCATCTTCTTTTAGAGAAGTACAGACAAGATTTTGGCTGTGCCCAGTCATCAAGGTCTTGACCTTTCAAACTTTGAAATCCTGGAAGAAAGATTTGAAAATACTCTCTAGGTGACTGCCTATGGTTTCCAAGGCGATATAAGAATAACTTTAATGTAGGCAGGAAAATGCATACTACATATATGCATTGCTCTTTTCTGACTGACCCTAACAGGGATGGATTGGAGATTGCAAATCCAGTCTCTAAATTTAGAGTAAATTAACAAAAGGATTCACGTTTCAGTCAAGCAAACCATTGTATGAAACTAATTGGTAACAGATGCTATTAACTGCAAAAAAAAAAAAAAAGTATAACTGGATTCGATGGGAATCTAACCATGCAAATCACAGTCCAATTAGAATCAGACCCTAATAGGTGCATGTGGAAAACATTTTTGTGCATTTGATGCACCTCCATCCAGTACCTTCTGCCTCCTCACATAGTTTCCCCAATCTCTGTGCCCGCAGGGTGAATACTGAGAATTGAGAATACTCAGGTCTCAGAGTGATTACTGGGAACGAGGTTAACAAATTTCTTCCATCTTAACCAGAAGTTGTATGGAACTTACTCCACCTCAAAAAAGCTTTTAATAAAATATTGTTCATTTATTGTACCAAATTTGGATTTGTGGAAAATTTCAATGGCTTTCCAGGTATATCAGAGACACTTAAAATGTCATCATCCAAATTCCATAAAACATATTTGAATGAGATCAGGTCTTCTTAGTTAAGGATCTTATTCCATAGATAAAATTAGGGAAATAGGAAAACAGGACATTGGGCCAGGGAAAAACACACAAGTAGTCTGTGTCTTAGTTTAAGTAAGCGGTAAACGAATCAAACCAGTTCTCTTAGTGCTTAATGCCACCTTAAAGGTATGTCTGGAATACATGGGTAATGCCATTTTATACTCCCACCAATTGCGTCTTAGTTGTTGTACATTCTTGCTATCACCTGATGTTGTCAGGTGTTTTTTGTTTTTTGGGTTTTTGTTTTGTTTTGTTTTAGCCTTTCTAGTAGGTGTGGAATGGTATCTTACTGTGCTTTTAATTTGCATTTTCTTGATGGGTACTCTTTTCATGTGATGTTTTCTTTTTATAATTTTTTAGTTATGTTTGCCTCTCCCCTCAACTAAATTATGAGTTGCTAGAAGGTAGGAACTTAATCACTGTTGACTTATTTTGAGGAAAAAAAGTTATCTTCATGTATAACCTTCTATCCTATTCTCCTCATATATCACACCTTTCTTAGCTGTTCTTCTCTTCACATCTGACAGTCTTCCCCCTCCAGGATTCTTTGACAGGACTGTCAAACTTGGGTGCTAACTTACCATCTGCAACACTCATAATCTTCTTTCAACTGGTTTGAACTGGTTTGAAATCTTCTTTCAACAGGTTTTACTGAACAAACAAAACAATGGTTAATTATCAGGTGGAGCAATAAAATGCATTTATAAGTCTCATGATGTTTAAGTAATTTATTTAAATAATGTAAAAATATGTAAAATATGTAAAATGTAAAAATGTAAAAGTATGTAAAAAATGTAAAAATAATTTTATGATTGATTTTGATAAACTGCCAGAAAATACTTTATCTGAAGCTCAGCAATTTTTACTTCTATAAAGAATTTTTCCTCTTTCTGCTTTTCCATTTTCCATTACTGTATATACTAATATTGTAATTTACTTCAGTATGTTTGGGATAAAAATAAAGACATTTGGAATGTAACTATGTTTTTAAAAGCGTCAATACCTTTATGACACAATAAGCAAAAAATACAGGTGATGCAATCTTATTTGCCAAAAAAGTAAAATAGTTTATTTTTTTATTATGTTATGTTAATCGCCATACATTATGTCATTAGTTTTTGATGTAGTGTTCTATGATTCATTGTTTGCATATAACACCCAGTGCTCCATGCAGAACGTGCCCCCTTTAATACCCACCACCAGGCTAACCCACCCCCCACCCCCTCCCCTCTAGAACCCTCAGTTTGTTTCTCAGAAAAGTAAAATAGTTTAAAATGTTGCTTTTGCACTTGGACTTTCAAAAACATGCTCAATAATGTATAGAAAATAGTGATGTTTTTATCCTAAAATGTTAGCGTCACTTTCGCACTAGGCTTTTGTATACACCAAATGAATTGTTGGGCTTTTAAAGAAGTGCTATTTACCCTAAACGTTGTGAGGATTAGAGCTGGTGAAGAGCTTTGATCTCCAAAAGCAAACACAGAAACGCTAAGCAGCCTGCGTTGGTAAATCACCCAGCCCAGAGGAAGCAGAAAAAATCACAATCCAGACACCCTTTTGGAATGTTGCTAATGCCACCTCACGTTTCATAAAAGTTGCCCTGAAACAGCCTTTGTTTTTGCTTAAAAATTCCGCATCATTACCAAGCTTTCAAACATGAACCACAGCATAGTATGTTCATACAGTCCTATTCTTCAATCATTTCTTCATTCATTCTCCCTTCATTCCACAAAGCTGTTAAAAAAAAATTCAACTTTGATAGTAGGTAACATTCAGGGGGTGTAGGTTTCTTTGCCTGTGAGGAGGAAAAACAGTCAACAAAGAATGGGGAGAAGCAGTGAGTGCCTGTGGCCGCTCAGAATCACAGCGCTAAGTGTGTTACTTTTGACACATGGAGCTCCACTAATCCCGGGGCCATGATTAGCCCAGTTGTTGCTAACACCTCACAAGGTTCAGAACTTGCTGGTGCCAGAGACCTAAGTACATGTTGGAGCAAGGCTTCAAAACCAAGATTTGCCCTCCTAGAACCACAGATCTTTCCACTGTGTAACACCACCTGCCGGAGAGCGATCAACTTTTCCTGTTCCCTCACCAGATTAGTTTAATGATACTGAATTCTTTTCTCCCCATAATCCTACCGAAGGGAAGTGCAATTCCCAGATAGATTAGAGCTATTTTTTACGCCATAACACATGCCAAGACTACGGGTTTATTAAGGAATTTATTCGATTAGAATGAAAAAAGCAATCCATTCAGTAAGCTGCCTTTAGTTAGTCATGTAGATCCTGTCCTAAGTGAGCAACTACATGAACGTTTGACAGGGTTCTCTGATCCTGGCAAAACTTATTTTTATTTCTTTCCTCTTCTTCCCTCTCCCAGATGGTAAGTTTTCAAACAAGGAGAGGTCCTAAAAAAAAAAGTTGCTTACATATTTTTCTTTCCTCCAACCCCACAAACAATTGTAGGTCCTCAGAAGTATTGCTGACGAATCATGTTTTGAAGATACATGATTTCAATGGACTTTTTCAAATATTTATTTTGTGTAATATGCAATATTAACATTAAAAAGTGAATAACATTTCTGGTATTAAAAATATACATGAGATGATTAAAATGTGAGAACAAAATAAATAATACTATGAAGTATAGATTCTTCATGATGTAATTACACATCTTTAGTATGTAAAGCAACCTTAGATAGTGTTTAGTTGAACGCCTTCATTTCCTCGGTGAAGAGATAAAATGACTAAGCAAATTCTAACCAGTTTTGGAAAAAAATGTGACTTTTTAATAAATTCTATTATGGATCGAATGTTTATATCTCCCCAAAATTCACGTTAAAACTCTAACCTCCAATCTGACTGTATTTGGAGGTAGGGCCTTTATGGAACTAAAGTTAAACGAAGTCATAAGGGTGGGGGGGCCCTGATCCCATAGGCCTAGCGTCCTTATAAGAAAAGACATCAGAGAACTTGCTCTCTCTGCCTCTGCGTGTGTCCCAAGGAAAGGTCACGTGAGGAGAGAGAGCTGATCCTGCTACATCAGGGGAGATGTCTCACCGGACACCAGACATTCTGCTGGCACTTTGATCTCTGGCTTCCAACCTCTAGAATTGTGAGCGAATAAATTTCTACTTTTTAAGCCACCGGCTCAGTGGCATTTTGCTACGGCAGTCTGAGCAGACTAATATATAAATTCCTTATAAGAGGTTTTTACAAACATCTTTCAGTCCTAATTGACTTTAAGTTACAGAAAAATTGCAAGTGAGCTGCTGAAAATTGCATTACTCTAGCTTATGAAGATTAGTGGGATGACTGGGGGCAGATAACAAAAGGTGTCCCTCAGGACACATTTCTTCTTCTTCCTTTAGGAATAGAACCCCTCAATTTTAGTGGCTGTATCCCTATTTTGAATAAAGCCTATACTTTCAAAAATTCCTTGTAGCTAAGTGAGGCCCGAAAGTTCTGCCCATGGGCCCTAAGTGGAAGTAAAATGACCAATTTCTGGATCTTGTCTTCAAAAAAAGGAGACATGCTCTCTACGGCGCCTTCTACCTGTATGGTGGGGGAATGCAGAAGTGAAGGCAGGGGCTATAGATTCCGTGTTGCACTAACGAATGGTGGAACACTACACCAAAAACTAATGATGTACTACATGTTGGCTAACTGAACATAATAATAAAAAAAAGGAATCCATGTTGCACATGACATGAAAAGAGGGTGTTGAGGAAGACAGGAAGAACATGTTAGAACATGGATGATTATGAGAGTTATCACATCTGCACTGGACTATGTATCCAGACCAAAGAGAGAAAAACAGATTTTTACTTTGTTTAAACTACTATAAACCAAGCAATCATAAGTATGTGTCAGAGGCTAGGAAAAAAAAAAAAAAAACACCAAACAGTCAAACATTCCGGTCTTAGTCTGACAGTTTTTCTGGTTCCATTGAGCTTTTAATCTGAAAAATAAAATGGATGATGATTATTAAAATAGTTCGACATCTTTCTAATGATAAGTGCTTTTATTTAATCAAACTTTAAGCTAATAAAAGGTATTTTTCTTAGTTCTGATACCCACAGAATATAGCTAAATATAGAAGGAAAAATAAAAGGCAGAGCATTTGTTTGTTCTTTATTAAAGAACCGGCATACATTTCATTTTTATAAAACTATATGCCTTTCAAAATCAAGGACCACTGGGAATACATTTTAAATCAACACCAGGTTTGCCCTTTTGCCTACAAAAAAAAAAAAATAAATAAAAATCCCAACCCTACAGCAGTAATGACATCACTTCCCTGATGCCAAAAAACTGCTTCAACTTTGGTAGTAAATGTTGCAAACTCATTTGTTATTCTTTGTGCACAGAAGCAAAGTGACAGAATTATTCTTGCGACTTGCTTTGATACATGTGATTCCTCTGGGATTAAACATTCCTGAACTCTTTCTGCTTTACTGATCTCTTTCATGCAATCCTTTTGACAAAGACTAGAGTCACAATTGTGTGTTTGGTTTTTTTCCCACTGTTTGGAGATTTTGGTTAAATTTTCTGATTACTTGACAAATATGCTCCACTGCTTAGGGCTTTGTCTTTCATTCTCTAAAGAATAATAGCTGTTAATGTAGATGAAGAACACAGCATTATTGTAAAATGACATGGAGAGTACACAGTAAATGTGCCTGAGTATTTTATTAGTTTTTTAAGGCCGCCACTCATATCAACAATCCTTGCTTTTCAAATGGATTTCCTTTAAACAACAAAAAATTGATCCTCGTTATGTTTTAAAAGAAGCTTAACAGTATAAATATTTATAATCCTGGGTTTGGGTTGAATTGTTAATACATAATAAATCACATTCTTCCTTCTGATTTCTGAAGAGGGCAAAGCATGAGTCAACATATTGAGATGGTTATGGATATAATTCTGTAATCTCCAGCATGATGAGTATCGAACGTGTATCTCTCAGCCCTGTCTTTGCTCAACTAGTACCTAACTAACATATTTTATTCTTTATTTTACACCTATTAGTAGGCAAAAACCCTCAACATATTTTAATTTGTTTTTTTTGGACTATGTTTCAATTTGAATTTAAAAGTGTTCTACTTGGGGGCGCCTGGGTGGCTCAGTTGGTTAAGCGACTGCCTTCGGCTCAGGTCATGATCCTGGAGTCCCTGGATCGAGTCCCGAATCGGGCTCCCTGCTCGGCAGGGAGTCTGCTTCTCCCTCTGCCCCTCCCCCCTCTCATGTGCTCTCTCTCATTCTCTCTCTGTCAAATAAATAAAATCTTTTAAAAAAAAAAAAGTGTTCTACTTGGGAGCGCCTGGGTGGCTCAGTCGTTAAGCGTCTGCCTTCGGCTCAGGTCATGATCTCAGGGTCCTGGGATCAAGCCCCTCATCGGGGCCTCCCACTCCCTCTGCTTGTGTTCCCTCTCTCGCTGTGTCTCTCTCTGTCAAATAGATACATAAAACCTTAAAAAAAAAGTGTTCTATTTGGATTCCTTAAGCTGCTTAGAATCACATAACTATTTGTAATAATTTTTAACATTTTGATCATTTCAACTTATTGAAAATTTTTTTTAAATCAAGATTGATGTATATATCCCATTGTACTGACAAAGCAAGTCCAGGGATTCACCAAAGCTTCAAAAGAATGGCCAATTGATATAGTGATGAGCTGCAGTGATACCATATTCTTTCAATTTACCTACTGTCCCTGGTTCTCTGAATTAAGAAATTAAATCCACATGGAGAAATATATCAAGCCAAAAAGTAGGAGGAGGAGGCACATTATTTTTTTTCCAAGTGACTGAATAGTAGAACTTGCATTATGTTTATAGATCAATAGAACTGGACCTTATTTAGACATGTATTAAAAAATGCACCAAGAATATTCCAGAGTAAAAATAGAGCACTATGAATAGATCCCTGGTCTCAAGAGATATACCCCAAACAAATTAAGGCTGCAGAAAAACAATCCAAGTGGGATGGAAGAAACATTTTCCTGAATATTCACTATTCGGGGCTTTTTCTGCCTATTGTTTCTCAAAATTTGAACTGTGGGAGGCCAGCACTTATACAGACCCTCCTTTCCAATACTAGCCCTCAAACCTCGCTAATTTTATCTACAATAAGCAACTTATACCTAATTATGGTTAAGTATTTTCAGGGAGCATCTGTAAATGTGTTTTGGTTAGACAGTGCCTGCTTCACATTAGTGATAGCAACAGTTCTTTCATATACTTGTTATGTGTTAAAGCCCAGATGAATGTGCTCTTTGCCTCCATATATCATCCTTTGAAGGCCATTCTGAAGATTTTTACCAGTACCTTAAATATAATGGATTGCGTACATTATGCTTTGATATATGGGACTCATGGATAATGGGTATAATAGTCTATAGACTCACACTTCCCCAGATAACAGATAAAAGGGTTTTTGGGAAGGGAAAAATTACGTTTTTTTTTTTTTACTCAAATTAGTTCTTTAGTTCATGTTTTAAAATGTAAATAGGATACGACTCATGATTGTATGGCTATGTCACTAATATAGTCAGATGTTGGAGAATATTTTATATTTTTGCTGCATGCATGTAATTATTTTATGGCACAACCTCCTCCTCTTACCCTCCCTTTCTCCCTTTCTTCTTCCCTGTTTTCCTCCCGATATATAATTCCTGTATATCCACTGTATGTAAAGCACTGCTCTAGTTGCTAGATTAAATAACATATTGCCTAATTAAAAGGATATGATTTGTTAAAGAGATGTGTAACTTAAACGCAGGACTCTTTCTTTCTTTCTTTTTTTTTTTTTAAAGATTTTATTTATTTATTTGACAGAGAGAGAGATAGCGAGAGCAGGAACACAAGCAGGGGGAGCGGGAGAGGGAGAAGCAGGCTTCCCGCTGAGCAGGGAGCCCGATGTGGGACTCGATCCCAGGACCCTGGGATAATGACCTGAGCCGAAGGCAGACGCTTAATGACTGAGCCACCCAGGCGCCCAGGACTCTTTCATCTTCTGGTTCCCACCAAGGGATTTTCTCAGCAAGTCTCATACCAGACGTCTTGGCCCCAGGGCCATGTGGTTTCATGTGGAACATGGAGCTCTCAAGCTCTGAAAAACTGTTTATTAGAAAAATTGTTTATTAATGCCAGTGGAATGACTTGTTAACAATATAATTGTCCTCCCCCAACCCAGCACTGTTACCCCTTACTTCTCCCCACCCCCCCCCCCGCCGTAATCACTGTTTTTCCCCTCTTGCTTCTTCCCAATGACTATGATGACTTTTTATCCTCACAGGGAAACACAAAGATGTGTTTAGCCTGCACCCAAAATTGGCCTTGCCTTTTTCCACACTTGCAAATGTCTTTAATCCCTCCAAACCACATCACCCTCCCAATCATTCTATCACTAAACTTAAAAGTACTGCGTGATAGCTCTGAAGCAGAGACTGGAATCATTCTACCCAGATAGAGTCCCTCCACCTCAGTGTATCTGAGATGGAACATTTCTTTTTCCTACCATGAGGAATCTTCCCCTACTTCTAAATCTTGCTCAGTGTTACCATCATTTCTCCAGTCTCCAAGCCTCAGTCTCTTGGCATTTTCCTTGATTCTCGTTATCCTTATATCTCCGCTTGTCCAAATATCACAGTTCTGGCCAGTGATCTTTTCTTTATTTGGTTTCAGATCTTTGGCATTTAGATTTGATTCCTAGTTCTGTGTCTAGAGTGACATGGCCAGTATGAGAGCCACTAACCATATGTGACTACTGGTTACTTGAAATGAGACTTGAATGAAAGTAATACCTAAAATTTTTTTTTTAAAGATTTTATTTCTTTATTTGACAGAGAGAGACACAGCGAGAGAGGGAACACAAGCAGGGGGAGGGGGAGAGGGAGAAGCAGGCTTCCCTCGGAGCAGGGAGCCCGATGCGGGGCTTGATCCCAGGACCCCGGGATCATGAACTGAGCTGAAGGCAGCCGCTTAACCGACTGAGCCACCCAGGCGCCCCGAAAGTAATACCTAAAATTTAATTTAATTTAATATTTAAATAGCTATTGTAGTGATAAGATTGTTAAAATAAATGAGCTTTTTATGGAAATGAAGCCTTTTTAAAAACAAAGATGATAAAAACTTGAAAATTGCTGGGGGGGGGGCGGTCTTTGTCCAGGAATATGTTTTGAAAGAATATGGACAACCTCACTCTTTTTTTTTTTTTTTTAATTTTTTTATTCTTATGTTAATCCCCTTACATTACAACATTAGTTTTAGATGAAGTGTTCCATGATTCATTGTTTGTGCACAACACCCAGTGCTCCATGCAGAATGTGCCCTCCTAAATACCCACCACCAGGCTAACCCATCCTACCACCCCCCTCCCCTCTAGAACCCTGTTTGTTTTTCAGAGTCCATCGTCTCTCATGGTTCGTCTACCCCTCCGATTTCCCCCGCTTCATTCTTCCCCTCCCGCTACCTTCTTCTTCTTCTTCTTCTTTTTTTTTTTTTCTTAACATATATTGCATTATTTGTTTCAGAGGTACAGATCTGAGATTCAACAGTCTTACACAATTCACAGCGCTTACCAGAGCACATACACTCCCCAGTGTCTATCACCCAGTCCCCCCATCCCTCCCACCCCACCCCCCACTCCAACAACACTCAGTTTGTTTCCTGCGATTAAGAATTCCTCATATCAGTGAGATCATATGATACATGTCTTTCTCTGTTTGACTTATTTCACTCAACATAATACCCTCCAGTTCCATCCACGTCATTGCAAATGGCAAGATCTCATTCCTTTTGATGGCTGCATAATATTCCATTGTATATATATACCACATCTTCTTTATCCATTCATCTGTCGATGGACATCTTGGCTCTTTCCACAGTTTGGCTATTGTGGACATTGCTGCTATAAACATCAGGGTGCACGTACCCCTTCGGATCCCTACTTTTGTATCTTTGGGGTAAATACCCAGTAGTGCAATTGCTGGATCATATGGTAGCTCTATTTTCAACTTTTTGAGGAACCTCCATACAGTTTTCCAGAGTGGCTGCACCAGTTTGCATTCCCACCAACAGTGTAGGAGGGTTCCCCTTTCTCCGCATCCCCGCCAACATCTGTCGTTTCCTGACTTGTTAACTTTAGCCATTCTGACTGGTGTGAGGTGATATCTCATTGAGGTTTTGATTTGGATTTCCCTGATGCCGAGCGATATTGAGCACTTTTTCATGTGTCTGTTGGCCATTTGGATGTCTTCTTTGGAAAAATGTCTGTTCATGTCTTCTGCCCATTTCTTAATTGGATTCTTTGTTCTTTGGGTGTTGAGTTTGATGAGTTCTTTATAGATTTTGGATACTAGCCCTTTATCTGATATGTCATTTGCAAATATCTTCTCCCATTCTTTCGGTTGTCTTTTGTGGACAACCTCACTCTTAAGTGACTTAGACCTCTACTACTCAAAATAGTAGCCACTCACCACATGTGGCTAAATTTAAATTAAATTACTTAAAGTTAAATAAAGTTATAAATACCGTTCCTCAATCATACTAGCTACATTTGAAGCTCAATAGCCACAAGTGGCTGGTGGCTACAAATTGAAGAGTGTAGAATGTTTCCATTTTTGTGGAAAGTTTATTTGAACACTGCTTGTCTAGAGTCTGTTACACCATCTTTGTGTTCAGTATAGACTGTTACCATAGCTTTCTTGTTTACTAATCAGTTTGTAGGATCCCTCCTTTAAATACATTATAATGTCAGATTAATTTTACCTAAGACCTATTCAGTAAATACCTTGACCAAAAAATCTTTAAAAAATCCTACTGACTAGGAATTCATGGCATAACTTTCAACACCCAGTGCCTTTTTAACGGACCACAGTAAACCTCTTTAAATTTATCATGCTATGTTCCCCAAAACGAATGTGCTCATCAAGAAAAAGTGGACCAGATTCATTCTAAACTCCAGTCCATTGCTCACATCCTCACAAGAATTTCCTCCTCACCTTTCCTCACATGGTTTACCAAAATCCTGAGCCCCATGTAACCCCCATCTTTCCATGAATTCTCTGGGACTCTCCTGTTGTCGGTGATCCCAATCTTTTCTTCTACTCACACTCCTGCAGCATGTCTGGATAGAAAGAAGGCTTTCTTGTACTTGCCATGTGAAAATGGTCGGTAGTATCTGCACAGAATGCAGTGTTGAGAGAAGCTATGAAAAGGCATAGGGGAAGAGGGATGAGATCAAGTGGCAAGCATAGTCATCAGTAAGATAAGGAGAGGATGCCAAACAAGCCATATGCCTGTCAAGCCTTCTCTGGGTAGGTATTTGAATCCCCAAGTATTCATTCTGGGCACCTTACTTGTCATGCTCTCCTCTCCCCTCTCTGCATATACAAATGTGACTTTCCCAAGGCTCGGCTCTCATATTCAGCTTCTCTGGTGAAACCCTGGAAAGACCTTGGGAATCTTGTACTTTACGAATATACTTTATCACACTACATATTATAAATTCTCTAAAAGCAATCTTGCTTCTCTTCATTGGGCCTAAAACCTTGCAATATTTAAAGAAAATACTAAACAAACTTTTTGTGAAATGAAAGAACAATTGTTACAGTTGCCATGATTCATTATTTTCATTTAAATGACTTCACTATAAAGAGAAAAAAAAATAAATTCGAATTTGAATTTTTCTTCGCCTTGAACTTTTGCTCAAATTTAAGTCCCTTTTCTTTTATTTCATGAATATATGTTAAAAACTTGTAAGGAGGGGCGCCTGGGTGGCTCAGTCGTTAAGCGTCTGCCTTCAGCTCAGGTCATGATCCCAGGGTCCTGGGATCAGGCCACACGTCGGGCTCCTCGCTCAGCGGGAAGCCTGCTTCTCCCTCTCCACTCCCCCTGCTTGTGTTCCCTCTCTCGCTGTGTCTCTCTCTGTCAAATAAGTAAATAAAAAATCTTAAAAAAAAAAAAACTTGTAAGGAGATCTGGATTGGAAATTTTCTCTTGCTGATCTAAAATGAGAAATTCTGGACTTAGAGTTTGATGTCAAAAGATTATATCACTAGGGTGCCTGGGGGAGCTCAGTTGGTTAAACTTCGACTCTTGATTCGGGCTCAGGTCGTGGTCGTAGGATCCCAAGATTGAGCCTCGTGTCAAGTACCAGGTCTGGCTCTGTGCTCAGTGGGGAGTCTGCTTGAGATTATCTCTCTCCCTCTCCCATTGCTGACCCCCCCCACTCTCTCTCTCTCTCTCAAATAAATAAATAAACCTTAAAAAGAAGAGTATATTACTAAAACCCAGATCAAATTTGAATAAATATCTGGATTTCTGAAGATTTTATTTTATTTTTTTTAGATTTTATTTATTTATTTGAGAGAGAGAGCACATGAGAGGGAGAAGGGTCAGAGGGAGAAGCAGACTCCCTGCTGAGCAGGGAGCCTGATGCGGGACTCGATCCTGGGACTCCAGGATCATGACCTGAGCCGAAGGCAGTCGCTTAACCAACTGAGCCACCCAGGCACCCTGGATTTCTGAAGATTTTAAAGGAAAGGAAATCACACTCAAAATCAAGCTCCGTTTATCCATAAACTAACTTAAAAGAAATTGCATTTGACAAACATGAAAAACCAATCAACTGCTCCTATTTGTGATTAATACTCAGATTTTAAATGTGAACTAAAACATTTCTAATTGTTCACCCACATATATAAGAAAATCTTGGCATTAATTTAAGTAATCGTTATAAGATCATATTGGTCATTCATTTTACTTATTTTTTAGTTTATTAGAAATGCCAAGCACTGGGGCGCCTGAGCGGCTCAGTTGTTAAGCGTCTGCCTTCAGCTCAGGTCATGATCCCAGCGTCCTGGGATCGAGCCCCGCGTCGAGCCCCGCGTCGAGCCCCGCGTCGGGCTCCCTGTTCGGCGGGAAGCCTGCTTCTCCCTCTCCCGCTCCCCCTGCTTGTGTTCTCTCTCTCGCTATGTATCTCTCTGTCAGATAATAATAAATAAATAAATAAATAAATAAATAAATAAATAAATAAATAAGAAATGCCAAGCACTAAGCTTTGCCACAACAAGTATTCAATAACTACTGAAGGAATTAACTGCAGATCTGCTGTCTTATTTTCCTAGCCCCCCCCCAAAAAGACAAATGGTAGGTCTAAATACCATGATGCCCATTACTCATAAAAGGTTGCTTCGCTGTTTTATTCAGAATGCATTTCTAGTCATTACTCAGAGCAGCAATGTGTAGACAGGAAAAGAAAAATAAAACAGTTCTCAAGAAGTCCATCTAAAGTGAGGTTGATGATATAAGGCATAAAAACCCCCAAATTAAATGTCATAGTTGACTTTAGAATAGCCTAAAACCCATTGATATCCTTGCATATTTGATCCAACGCATTATTTCCAGAGACTGAACCCAGAAAGTGTTGCTTAAGCCCAGGAGGCTTATTCTGGCCTAGCTCCAATGCTATTGAGCATCTATAAGGCTTCTTTGACTGTACATCCATTATACATAGTATTGACATATATAAAGCTGTGTGCATTTAATTTTATAATGATTGTTCATCTGTGGGGGACTTAAGTTATATATATAAAAAATACATAAAGGTGGGATAGTAGAACGGTGGGATAATGTTTTCCATGAAAGTGGTTGAAAACTGATTTTTTTTTTTTTAAGATTTTATTTATTTGAGAGAGAGAGCGTGCGCACATGAGAGAGGGGAGGGTCAGAGGGAGAAGCAGACTCTCTGCTCAGCAGGGAGCCCAATGCGGGACTCGATCCTGGGACTCCAGGATCATGACCTGAGCCGAAGGCAGTCGCTTAACCAGCTGAGCCACTCAGGCGTCCCCAAAACTGATTGTTTTAAGGACATGCTGCAACGAGCTTCCACTGGCAGCAGTAAGGCTCTCAAAATTAGTCATTCTCTTTTTCTCTAACAACAGAAAGTAATTGGAGATTTCTATTGCTATAAAATAAATAATTATCATTTATCCTGAATAGCTAGTATTACTTTCTTGTGATGTTATAAAATCAAGATGATTGACATATGAAATGTGGCTTACAGTTATTAAATAACGTCAAGAGTAAAAACTTTTTGGAAAGCACAAAAAGTAAGGAAGATGTATGTGTTGATCATGAAACAGTCATATAATAACCCAATGAACACAGAAAAATGGAAAGTGTGACAGTGATAACTTATGCATAATATGTAGACTCAAAAGACTTCACTCTAAAATATAATTTAAACTTGGAGCCATTTTCAATGAGGATTATGTCAAAATTTATAAGTGAGTAATAGTAATAACAAGAACCTGACATTTCCAGTAATCAATTAAGAGAAATTTGTCAAGGCAACATAATTTAAAGACAATCATAACTAGTGATGAAGCATGGTATTTTTTCTATAACTTGGAAACAAAATAGCAAAACACATTGGAAAACTCCAAACACACCCAGACAAAGAGGGCACAAACAAAAGTCAGAAAAGAAGACAATGGTTATTTGTTACTTTGACATCAACGCCGTGGCTCCTGCAGAATTCCGCCTACAACATCAAGAAGTCAAGCCTGGGTAGGAAATAGAAATTGAGAATTTCAAGGATTTGATATGATGGAAAAGTAGAACAGTGATTCCCTGCATCTCACTGATGCTGCTTTAGCTCAGTATTTATTTATTAAATATTCGTTGAGAACTATGTGCTAGGCAAATCCCAGCTTTCATGAACCTTACATTCTAGTGGGTAGACTGATTGTGGAAGAATCGACACACGGATAAAATAATTTTAGGTAGTAATGAAAGCCATAATGAACAACTAAAGATAAAAAACAAATAGTACATTATATGTTAAAAAAAGAAAAAGAAGAAGATAGCAGGAAGGGAAAAACGAAGGGGGGGAAATTGGAGGGGGAGACGAACCATGAGAGACTATGGACTCTGAGAAACAAACTGAGGGTTCTAGAGGGGAGGGGGCTGGGAGGATGGGTTAGCCTGGTGATGGGTATTAAAGAGGGCACGTTCTGCATGGAGCACTGGGTATTATAAACAAACAATGAATCATGGAACAGTACATCAAAAACTAATGATGTATGGTGATTAACATAACATAATAAAAAAAAATTTTTTTAAAAAGAACAAGCTCTGTATGCTTCTTAACCAGCAAGAGGGCCTGTGTGAGCAAAGGCAAGAGGAGAAGGACAGATGTGGTTGGAGACAGAGTCAGATTGTGCAAAGCATTGTAGGAGGGGTAAATGAGTTTCCCCCTTAGTGTGATGACAACCACGTGTGAGTTCTGTTACCTGATTTACAATTTTACAAGTTCATTCTGGCTGCTATTATAACACTGTAGGGGAACAACAAGGAAACAGAGAAACTAATTAGGACTCTTTCAAAATATTCCTGAGGAGAGATAATGGTGTCTTGGGCAAAGGAGAAGTGGGGGAGGTGGTGAGAAGTCCTTGGATTTAGGTCATATTTAAAAGTTAAAATGAACAGGTCTTTTTTTTTTTTAAAGATTTTATTTATTTATTTGAGAGAGAGATTGAGAGACAGAGAGCATGAGAGGGAGGAGGGTCAGAGGGAGAAGCAGACTCCCTGCTGAGCAGGGAGCCTGATGCGGGACTCGATCCCGGGACTCCAGGATCATGACCTGAGCTGAAGGCAGTCGCTTAACCAACTGAGCCACGCAGGCGCCCAAAATGAACAGGTCTTAACAATGAATCATTATGAGGTTTGCAGGAGGTGAGGCAAGAATAACTTAATATGCAAAAACCTGTATCCAAGTAAATCTTTCTATACTGGAAGTTTTTAAGATTTTGCTGGCTTTGAGGGCAATGATCAAAGAAAGATCTCAGGTACGTTTTGAGGAGTTGCCAGAGATGAGTTCTTTGAAAGTCTCCTAGGATGTCCTTGAATGTACAAGTTCAGGAACTCTTGATAAAGACAACCACACACATGGGGAGCCTCACTGGCTCAGCTGGTGGAGCATGTGACTCTTGATCTCGGGTCGTGAGTTTGAGCCCCACGTTGGGTGTGGATCTTACTTAAAAAAAAAAAAAAAAAGATAACCACAGACATAATTTTAAGTTCAGCCATATTATGTCACTGTCAAAGATAAATGTTGCCAGATGGATTCACTTAAGCATATGTGACCCATGGACTTCTCTCAAACCAGATAGCGAATGAATAAATGTAGCAGTTTAGTTACCCATCCTTGCATCCCGGCCTTCAAAAACAATTACTATTTGATCTATAGACCAGATAAAGAGCAGATAGATAATTTTTATGCTTAGAGCAGAGATCCTTAGGTCACACATGGCTTTTTGGAAGGGAACCATGAATCCCTATATGTACCAAGTATTATCTGCAGACTGAAAAAATTAATAATTATTGCACATATGTATAATATTTGACAATATCTGGAAATCCAGTGTGATTAATTATAGACATAATTATTTTAATGTATTACTTAATAATTAGTAGTTTTCTGCCATGTATTACTCAAAGATCACACACCACAAATAACAAATCAGGAAATTTGTGGTGTTGGTTAACCAAGAATATTGACTCAGTTTTTTTTTTTTTTTAACCTGGATAGAGGACCCAGGCACTGTGAGGAGCCTAAGATGTATAAGTTCTCAGCAGAGGGGAAATATAGTGAGGACAGTCAGGGAAGCAAATATATGGTCAGCTAGCTGACCTGGTAACTGGTAGTCCCTACAGTCTGGTGTGGCCCATGGCAGAGGGCCCTCCAAGTGCACTCAGTGAGAGTCTATAAAACCATCTGATACCTGCTGTAGGCCAATCACTGGGATTTTCACTTTCTATTTCATATTGGGCTCTGGAATCCTACACAGGCCTCAAGTCCTAAAGGCTGCTGTGGTTTGTATTTTATGATTTAATACAGAAATATTTGTCTCATTCTAGTAACAATCTCCAAATGGTAGATAAATTGATTTAATAGTAATTTCATATTTAGAAATTTCCTTAACATCTGATTTTTTTCTTATCTTCATACTCACCACTCATCGACATAATTATGTTTGAAACCTACAATCTTGCTACCAGTTTTTAAGCTTCATAAAGACACCTTTCTTGTCAGTTCACTGCTATAATCTCAAGCCTAAACACAGTACTAAGAACTGTTTAATGGATGCATAATAAAGATTTCACTCGTTTAACAGTTATTTTTAAGTACCTACTAAATATCTACTTGACCTAAGAGCTAGTTAGAGCATAAATAAATAAAAGTAGTTGCTCTTACAGAGTTCATATTCCAGTGAATATTTGATGAATGATGAGCAAGAAGTTTTTACTTGATTCATAGTCTCATACTTACTTCCCAGGTGTGGTGTTAGGATGTTTAAGAGTCCCTCAGTTGTTTATTTAAATAATACCTGAAGAACTATGTCAGAAGACATGTCCCTCTCTCTCTTTTTCTCATGCTCTCTCTCTGTCTCTCTCCTTCCCTCTGCCCCCATCTCTCTGTGTTTTCCTCAGGTGACAGACAACTACCAGCCCACCCAGTAGCCACTTTCCTCTTATCCCACAGTAACCAAATCTTAGGAAATACGTCCCTGGGAAATTCTGCACGTCCCGGACTCACTGATGGTTGGGCATGGCCATGCAACTAAGTTCTGGCCACCAAAACTTAACTAGAACTTATTGGTGGTACATCTGGGAAAATTGTTCAAAAAAATGTGGCCTTTTGCAAGTCCCCCTTGCTTAGGGCCCGAGCTATTCTGTCACTAAACTCCATATTCTTCTTAATGTTCCCTATACTACGACAAACAGAGAAAAGTTTTCAAAATACAGAAATGGACATGATAATATGATAGGGGAAAAAAAGCATTTGGTATATTCAAGCCAAAAGGCAAATTTTAAAGATTTGTGAAAGCTAATAAATATAAGTTAAAAATAAAGGAATAACCATGTAATACACAAATATGTAATAGGTTAAGAGGAATTTTGTGCATTATTACATAGAGATGAGAAGAACAGGTTCTGAATGTAGTCAGACCTATACATAAATAGCAATTACTAATTGTGTGAACTTTGACAAATTACGTAAGCTCTCTCGGCCTTCATTTCTTTATTTTAAAATGATAATAATACTACTAATTTTACTGTAATGTTCCAAGGATTAAGTTAGATAAGTTTATGAGGTTTTTAACATATAGATTAAGGATCAATAAATGGAATTTTCAATTAAAAAGGCAATATATTAAGAATAATAGTATAGAACAAAACTGATGTTTGGAAAGAATAAAAATTTAGAGGATAAAGTGAGAAGTTGTAATATATATACATATGCATACATAATTTAACAATTAAGAAGGTCAAAAGAAAGCTTTTAAGAAGGCAACAGTATACATTTAGGGCTTAATCAATTTTTGCTAAGAAAAACAGGATCATTTGAGTAGTGTTTATAAAAAAAAAAAAGTCCCCTGGGAGGTGGGGAAAATGGAGAGATGTTGTTTAAGGATACAAACTTCCAGTTATAAGATGAATAGTTCTGAGGAGGTGATGGATAACATGGTGACTATAGTCAATACTGTATTATACGCCCAAAAGTTGCTAAGAGGGTAGATCTTAAATGTTCTCATCACACACACACACACACACACACACACACACACACACACACACAATCGTAAATATGTAAAGTGATGGTTGTATTAACTAACCTTATACCAGGAATCATTTAACAATATGCTTGTGTATCAAATCATCACTTTGTACACCTTAAATAGGCACAATATTATTTGTCAATTACATCTCCGTACAGCTATAAAAAATCTATAGACCTCCAATTAGCCTTCCCAATATTCCAGGATCTCTGGCCAGATGTCTGCCAGGAGAGCTAAGGGCAGAGAGCAAAACCCTTGGCCTCTTGCTTTTTGCCTCACACTCTTGGTTGCCTGTGTGTTTAAGTAATTTGGGGCAAGGCCTAAATCCAACACCTGTCATGCGGTGTTTATGCCGATAAAAGCAAACCCTCCCACCCACTAACGACTAGCAATCCTTTTATAAAGCCACCACTTATGGAATGTCAAACACAATATTGTGTTTGCTGCTGAGTCTCATTAGTTTTCTAGCTTGATCTTGCTTTTATTTCCATGTCAATTTGCAAATCATCTTGCCAGATTTATAGCATTTGATATACTGTAAGTTGGATTCTACTTTCTAAAACCTTGGAAATACATTTAAGAGAAACGTCACATCCAATTTCAATTTTAATATTTAAAATGGTTTTAAACTTCAGAGTGTTTTTTTCTTTCTTATTTCAGAGACCACTCACCCTTGCACTCCTATCTAGTTATATTTTAATCTGAGTATGGCGAGGAAGAGTGGAATAAAGAGTACCCAATCTTTGGCCTGAATTTAACAAGGGCACATGGTTGAACAAGAGGTAATTCTTAGGTTACACACACACACACATACACACATCCCTCATCTCATTGAATTTCCTAGCACCAAGGATAATGTGTGGGTTTGTTTTTTTTTTTGGTTTGTCTTCTGATGTCCCAAGTCTGCAGATATTTTAAAATTTAGGTAGGAAGGGGGTCAAGTTCTTAATCAAGCAAAAAACAGCCTTACTGTGTTTTTTTTTTTCCAAAATATAAGTCTCCCCAGTTCTTCAAGAAAAATATTATGTGTTAACTGTGGAAAGTCAGAATGTCGAGTCTCTTGTCAAAGGGCAGATTGATGTGATATGAACTGAAAGAGAGAAACATTAGCTAAACTGTAACCCTCCTGAGACAAAAAATTTAATAAAACCAAGTAGACTTTGAAGTTTATTCATTATTTAAGGTGATTTTTTTCATGAACTTGTCTCCTTTTATATGTTATCCAAATATCCATATATTTACCCATAGGGATAAGAAAAAAATGCACATAAGACTTTTTGAACATATGGGTTTCTAAGTTTCACACTGATACAGATAAGGTACTTCTATAAGATCTTATACTGGCCACGTGGTTAGATTGGAAGCATCCAGAGCTTGACTACCCATGGCCAGAGATACCTAAAACTACTTTGAAATGTAAAGTGCATGATTCTAAGAAGTTAGAAGAATCTCTAACCTCTCTCTCACCACTCTGGCAACTTATCCAAAGGAACATTTTCCAACATATGTTACTTAAAATGCATATCCTCACTGGATGTTTGTAAAACAACTGGTTAATCTAAACAGGCTTCTTCATTGCAAACTTTCTCAGAACATTTGCTAAACTAATGTGCATGGTGAGGGACAGAAATATATATAATATGTAATATGTCAGGTCTTAGGCTTATTTTCCCATAGAAGATATTGTTCTTTTTCCAGGGCAAGGAAGAGTCAATATGTGTGAAGCAAAGGCAGGGTTAAAAAAGAGGACGAGAGGGGAAAAAAAAAAAAAAAAACTAGTGAAGCTAACAAAGGCTGGAAGAGAAAAAAGAAAATTTCCACAGGGCTAAAACTAGAGCTCCTGGAAATCAGGGCCATTTCTTTATTGGAATTGTTAAACTTACAGTGTGATATAAATAACTGTTTTCTGAGCTGAGAACAGTCATGCTACTATTGGCTAGACTCATCCTGTTAACAATTTGTAGCAGTATGATATTTTGATATACTAACTGATTACACTTTCCTGCCTGCCATGTCCTTTTTGTTCCTTTGGCCTTCCCCATGCAAACCCGCATGAAGAATCCCCACTGTCTCAGCTGATGGTTGTTACACCAGAAGTGGAAGGGGTGGGGGGGATTCAAAGACTTGATTTTCCAGTTTAGAAAAAAAAAAAAATCTGACCAGTCAGACAGTGTCCCTTTGTCAGGGACACTAGACAGGTTGGAGAGGGAGGGGTGAATCAGAGAGGACTTAAGAGGTTTAAATGCAGGAGGGTCCTTCAAAAGGGCCTGGTGCTCCACTCCCCTCTAGCTTCCCAGTTCGCAAAAACATCTTATAGGTTGGGCATACCAAAGCAGGAAGGTTCTGGGTGCCTTTCCTCTTCTGGAGAGTACTTAGGAAAAAATTCCCAGTCTTTCCAGTATGGAAGGATGCAAGGCAGTTGTGTGAAGGGGCTGCAGATGTGTGTAGGATGGAGGCCTTGAGATGGTCTTGCTGAGTTTCCTGGAGCCTAGATGCAGGGGGCTGAAGTTAGCTGAGTCAGAGAAACTCTCAGGAAGCACCTGCTCGCATCAAAGCTGAGGACAGGGGAATGAAAACTCAGTTGTGACATGGGGCTGGATGACCACACTGAGTCCAAGAGGAGATGTCTTTTCCCTTCCCTCACCCTTGTCATTCAGTATCATTTCATCTATTTGTAGAAGAGAGAACCAATGAATACAGAGTTTATGTGTCCTAGGAAAGTTCACATAGCTAGTAAGTGGCCCAACCAGAGCTCTATGAATCCAAATTTGATGCTCCTTGAACTACTTCATGGCAAATGGGAACACAGTCGGCTTAGGGAGAAAATGATGCACTGAATTAAAAAAAAATTGTTTTTGTTTGAAATCTCATTTAGAAATTTGACAGTTGGAAATTAAAGACTTGATTTCAGAGACTAAGGTTTAGAGAAAGAAGCCATGGCCTTGGTTATAGTGTAGGGGAACATGGTGAAGGGGAATGTCAGTGGTGGAGGGGAGAGGGAGGATAGGACTGGGGAGGAAAGCCTGCAGGTTGGCAGCCAAGGCAGGGGAGGAAGAGCCCAGCTAGAAAAAGAGGGAAAGAATGCGAAGATGATCCAACAGTCAAAAAAGTTTCAAGAAGAATGTGTCTCCTGCTTTTAGTTAAAAATATAACGGAGCCGATCACAACTGTTCTCAAGGCCTCGTGTCAGAAAGACAGGCATTAAATTTTGAGCAATTAACTTACAGGAAAACAAGTCATTTTCTCACTCATTTACTACATATCCAATTCCTATAAATGTAGTTATAGAATTTCCTAACGATACACAGAAGATTTGGAGTAGTAAATCAGGAGGAGTAGGAAATGTTCTGGAATTAAAATAAAACATAGAATAAGTAACATGTAAAATCACATCTATGGGGCGCCTGGGTGGCTCAGTTGGTTGAGCGACTGCCTTCGGCTCAGGTCATGATCCTGGAGTCCCTGGATGGAGTCCCGCATCGGGCTCCCTGCTCGGCAGGGAGTCTGCTTCGCCCTCTGACCCTATCCCCTCTCATGTGTTCTCATCTCATTCTCTCTCTCTCAAATAAATAAATAAATAAATAATCTTTTAAAAATAAATAAATAAATAAATAAAATCACATCTACGGTAAAGAGTGCAGAAAATTATTCAAAGAAGTAACACCCCCTAAAATGCAGCAATGGCAATAAGGTGCATAAACAGCTCTAGAGACTCTCCTACTTCTGCATCCACTCCCTAGAACACAAAGTTAAAAAAAAATCAAAGATACTTCTAGTGATGTTCCAGAACCTGCATAAAAAAATTTCTAATTAACGAACTCCGGCAAAGAAATCAGGAAAGTATGCAGTTTCTTTTAGAATAAATATTCATCAGAAGTATTGGCAAAGGAACATGGTAAAGTAACAGGAAAATTTATTTATGTGGAACGGTTTGATCCTAAAGTAATTCTTCATTTTCCCAGTATTTCAGTCAGTCAGGAATCTTCTTTAGGTGATAATAATGTGACACGCATGTATTTGACAAAGTATCAACACAATTTAGTGTCTCCAGAGCTCGGCCTCTGGAGCCAAGCAGTTGGAGTTAGAATCCTGGGTCTGATGCTCACAGACTAGGACTCTGTGCAGGTTTTCTGCATCTTTCTGCCTCAGTTTCTTCATCACAAAATGGTAATAATAAATATATTATTTTGTGGGAATTCATACAAAATAGCACTTAAAATAGTGCCTGGGACACAAGTGAACATACTATATAACTTTGCTACTATTATTACATGCCATATGATTTTATTAATTACAACTTTCATGAGGTTATTAGAAAATGCAGAGAGTAGAATAACTTTGAATAAATTTAGTGAAAATATCCAGAAATAATTTCCCTTTACTGTGCTTTATTTTGCTGATTATCTTCTCCTATGTTTTAGGATACCTACTTTTGCTTAACCTTAAGAAAAATAATCCAGAACATTATCATGATTGTAGAAAAAGAAAAGAATATTCTAAATACCGTATATGATGATCTTAGATAAATGTCTCTTAAGCTCCCCTTTCAAATCTGAATGTCTGCCCTAGGGAAACCAAATAAACATAGACCTTTCCATGTTTTGTAGATTTACCATGTGTGAACTTCTGGACATAGGTACAAAAGCTTACAACATAAATCTGGGCTGTCCTGGACATAGGTAAACTAATCCTACTGTGGACAGAGGTGGAGACAGATGGAAAGGACAGCTACTGCAGGTAGGTATGAATGACTACGTTCCCATCTGGGGGGGACTGCCAGGCTTTCAGAAAATGGACCCAACAGTAATTTTTAACAACATACATCTTTCCTTCTGGAAGCAATACACCAATCTGCAAATAATCTTGTTTCTTTTTCAGTTCTTGGAATTTAAACTAATTTAGGTTTTAGACTCTGACAAGGATTGCTTTCCAATGGAAGTGGTTATTGGAAGTTTTTTACTTTCTTCCCTGATGGCTCTCCTTTGTGAAAATTCACACCTGTTTTATATATAGACGGATATAGTTGTGGGCATAAATATAGGTATAGATTAACAAATCAGTTCTTTTTGATTTTTGCTAATATTATCTTTTCATTTTATCCTAGCTTAAATAAAATTCTTGAAAGTTCTCCCTTCAGAGTCTCAGAATGAAAGCAGGCCTGTAAATAACCAGGTGAAAAAGTACCAATTAATAGTTTAGTCCTGGAAGATAACTTCAGAAATTTTATGTACAATTCTTCTTGTAACTTTTCTAAAATTAAGCATTAGTGACTTACCCCTTGAATTTAGGTTTATCTTTATGATGTGAAAACTTTCAATCTAAAAGACAACGAATGATTTTCTATCCCTTCCTTTTCTTGTGTCTCTGAACAGATACAACTTCCAAGTAATCCAAGGTCCACTATTTTTCAGGGTATTTCTTCTGTACTAAGGATATTCTTAAAGAAGACACCTTAATCACACAGGCTAGTGACTCCGGGACTGTCACTTCTCTTGAGGCAGTGTAACTTACTGGTTAAGAGCATGGATTTTGGAACAAGACTAACCTGGTTTTGAATTTCTATCACATATTAACTCAATGGTCAGTGGAAAGATATTTCACTTTTATGAATTTCAGTAAGATTCAAAATGTTAAAAAAATAAGGATAATTAAGGATAATAAGGATAAGACTTCTTTAAATCTCTCTCATACAAATTAAATGAGATTCATTCTTTCATTATTCAAAGCTCTATTGAGTACCTCATTATGTATTAAACTCTAGAGCAGAGGGATACAATGAGGTGAATAGAGACAGATAACCATATTCACAAATAAAAGAAGAAAATATCAGTTAGTGATGAGAAATATGATAAAGAAAATAAAACCGTTGGGCTCCTGAGTGTTTCAGTCAAGTGTCCGTCTTTGGCTCAGGTCATGATCCCAGGGTTCTGGGATCCAGTCCCAACGTTTTCCGGTGTGTGGTGGGGGGGGGTCTCTGCTCAGTAGGGAGCCTGCTTCTCCCTCTCCCTCTGCTGCTCCCCTTGCTTGAGCACTCTCTCTCCTCTCGCTCGCTCTCTCTGTCAAACAAATAAATAAAATCTTCTAAAAAAAAAGAAAAAAGAAAACTGTTCAATGTGAAAGTAGTTGGACTACTTTAAAGGGGTAGTTGGGGAGGCCTTCTGAGGAGGTGCTATCTGAATTGAGAGCAACAAGCAAAAGGAGTAAGTTGCAAGAAGAATTTTCTGGGTGGGAACTTTCTGGGCAAAAGGCAGAGTAAATGCAAAGATCATGAGACGGAAACAAGATCAGTTTATTCAGGGGACAAAAAGGAGGCCAGGATAGCAGGCATTTAATGATTCAGAGAGGGTAGTAGCACAGTACAGAGATCAGAGAGATTCGAAGTAGAAGCTAAGCACTGGTGCTCAGAGTCAAACAAAAGAGAATTTGGGGTCAAATTCTCTTTACCACTTGCCAGCTCTGAGACAAGAAGCATTTAAAGTATTTGACCCCTGATCTCTTTATCTGTAAATTTATATACTTTCGGGCTATGATTATAGTTTTCTTTAAATTACAGAGTACATAAAAATTCCCCCCAAATGGCAGGAGCCATTATTATTATTATCATTATTCTTCTCTTACTACCTTTCCTAAAATAATCCAGTGCACTTGCCCCTAAAGGCATAGATGTATCATCCCAGTACACCTCTCTGTGAAATAACTATTTCAGCATGTAGTCGGCTAGTACAATATTTCAAATCCAGTGAGGATGAAAGATGTTCTAAAAAATCCTTTTTCCAGTCTTTCCGCAGTTCCTAGAGCTCTGTGCCTTAAAGCATTATTTTTTACCACACAAGCATAGCAAGGTTAGATGCTGGCTGGAGAAGGGCGAAGTGATTTATAAAGTCACTTTCATTTTTCAAGGGTTTTTCTTTCCAATGATAAGTGAGGAAATGTCATTGGGAATGTCAGCTGGGAATAAACTAAAATATTTCAGTTGCTGTGGGTTCACTTACTTATTGTCTGTATCCTGTACTTTGACATTTGATCAAAAGCCACATAAATCTTGGTTTGTTTCCTCCAAACCAAGCTTATTTCTTCTGTATCCTGAATTTGATCCTTCTTTCTCATATTGTATTTCTTTATCACCCCTGTCCTTGTTGGTTCTTCTAATGATCCATGTTCCTCTGCAGCTGTATTTCCACCAGACTCATTCTCTCTTCAAACCTGTTTTGAGCTCTCTCACTGGTCCCTCAGCATTTGGTCCCCCAATATTTATACACAGGGAAGAAATTTTATTAAAAGCTAATAATGGCCATGGTTGTTTTGTTTTGTTTTTTTTTTTAAGATTTTTATTTGAGAGAGAGAGTGGGTGAGAGACAGCACAAGCCAAGGGAGAGGTGGAGGGAAACGTAGGAGCAGACGAGCAGGGAGCGCAATGTGTGACTCGATCCCAGGATGCTGGGATCATGACCTGAGCTGAAGGCAGACGCTTAACCAGCTGAGCCACCCAGGCGTCCCAGTGGCCCTGTTTTTGAAAGGGTACAAGTCATCACTTTTTCCAGGTTTGGGATGTGAGAAAGAACCATCAAAGACACAAGTGACGCAGCACCAGAGTTTATATCCAAATCACAACTATTCTAATTATGTTGGAAAAAGTCAAATATACGGATATTTCCAAATATATGGAATACTGCCCAACAGATAAAGTATATCAGTGTTTCACTTAATTTCCCACTTTTTGTTCTGGCACTTTAAGCTGAACTTAAGGAAACATTAGCTGAACTTAAACTTTTTAAATGTAAGGGTTATTTTTTGATTGTTTTAAAAATAGCTTTCTTTAGACTATAAAATAAAAATATTCATAATGAAGAAAAGTAGAAAGAAGAAAATGCAAACCATTCCTGAACTTGGTTACATGTCCAAGCATATATTCTTAGGATGTGGCCAAACACGTGACGGTGGATAAAAGTGTGTGAGGGGCTAATTAAGAGAGTGGCTAGCCTCTCTGACAGTCAGCTCTGGCTGCCGTAACAAACTACCACAGACTTGGTGACGTAAACAACAGAAATTTATTTTCTAGTTCTAGAGGCTAGAAGTCCAAGGTCAAAATGACAGCCGGCTTAGCTCCTCCTGAGGCCTTTCCCCTTGACCTGCAAATGGCCACCTTCTTCCTGGACCCTCAGGAGATCTTTCCTCTGTGTATGCACATCCCTGGTGTCTCTGTGTGTGTTCAAATTTCCTCTTCTTATAAGGACTCCAGTCAGATTGAACCCAGGACTCACTCTAATGGCCTCATTTTAACTTAATCACCTACTTAAAGGCCCCATATCTAAAACCAGTCAAATTCTGAGGTAGTGGCGTTTAGGGCTTCAACGTATGAATTTGGGGGGACATAATTCTGCCCATAACACCGCCCATTTTTAAGCCCCAGAGATTTTTTTTTCTTTTGTGCCTGGAGCAACCAGGGCCTTAGGGACTGGCTACTAGAAAAGCAAACAAAAACTAAATCTGAGGAAGATACCAGAATGTTCACTGTTTATTTATGATGATAACTAAGAATGTCACTCAGACTAAAAATTCTATTATTGGCGTCACAGAAAATGGTCCATGTGCTCAAGCTACATAGGGCTTTAGAAGGTTGCCTGATCTGTTGTTTGTTTTCCAAAATCACTATGCAATTAATGCAATTCTAATACTCTCTATGTAGAGACAGCATCAGATCCCACAGGTAAGGGCTCAGTCCCACAAGACTACAATCTCTTTAGATGTCAATTGCAAGTCCGTGCTTCTGGCCAACGAGCTAGAGATTGGAGGTTCCCACAACCTCCTCCTCTGGTTTGATTAATTTACTAGAATGGCTTGCACAACTCAGAGAAACATTTACTTATGTTTACCAATTTATTATAAAAGATATTATAAAGGCTATAGATGAACAGCCAGATGAAGAGGTGTATAGGGTAAGGTTAAGAAGGGTCCTGAATATAGGAGCTTTTGTCCTCATGGACCTGGTGCACCACCCTCCTAGCAATTTGATGTGTTCACCAATGTGGAACCTCTCCAAACCTGTCCTTTGGATTTTTACGAAGGCTTAATTACCTAGGCATGATTGATTAAATCGTTGGCCATTGATGATTGAACTAAAATCTCCACCCCCATTCTTCTCCCCAGAGTTGGGGTGGCGGTGGGTGTGGGACTGAAAGTTCTAACTCTCTAATCCTTAGTTGGTTCCCTTGGCAACCAGCCCCCATCCTTACTTTCTGAAAGTCTCATTAACATAAACTCAGGTATGGACTAATAAAAGGACTTGTTATGAAAAGGGACTTGCTATGAATAGCAAAAGACACTTTTATCTCTGTTATTATGTAGGAAATTCCAAGGGTTTTTGAAGCTCTGTGTCAGTAGTGGGATGAAGACTAAATAATGTATTTCTTATAATAAATCACAATATCATATCTGGTTACCTTCAACTCTGAAATATGCTTAACTAATACTGAGCATCTCCACCTTTTGATTAATACCTTTTTCTTCACATTTGTTAATATATATAGAAATTTACAAATATTGTGAAGTCTTATTGGAATATGAATCACGTTGTCTCCTAGGCTGATTTTACAAACTGACTCTGACAATAACTGATTTCTCTTTGTTTTTTGGGTTAGTACCAGCTATCACAGTAAAGAACAGGATTGATAAAGACCACAAGTTAGAGTTTGTTATCTTTCTTTTTCATACATGCAAATAAATGAATAATATTTCTCATGACATTAACTATTCTATATCACAGAAGAGTAATTTTCACTATTACAGATGTGCATTTGTTGAACATCAGTATTGTTTGCATTTTATTAGTGAATGTGCCACTTAATCATTATGAACAGCTAATGGTTGCCTAACATTCCCTTATTCACTTATAGTCAGATGTTAGATTTATGTCAGTTTTTTTCATAGTAAATACCATTGTGAAGAGCATTCGTTTAACATGTCTTAGGATACTTTTAATTATTGATTAATTTATTAGTAAAATTGTCTCCCCAAATTTACTATGATGTGGCATATTTTTAAGGCTGTTGATATACACTGTACAAACTACCCTATACAAGGGTGGTACTAATTTATACTCTTACTAACAGTGTTGAAAAGCTGTTTCCCCACAGCTATCATTTATGAGTAATTTGGTGGAAAATACTATTTTAAAAATATTTTTCCTTTTGGTATATTAAACACTGTCATCTCATTATTTTCATATGCATTTATAGTAACTAATTAAACTTGGCTTTTCACATGTTTAATGTAATTTTTGAATTACCTGTTTATGTCTTCTGCTCCTTTTGCTATTGAATTATTTACCTTTTTCTGATTTGTATGAGAGCTTTGTATATTAAGTATACTAACTATTTGTACTAGTTTTTAAAAAGTGTCAAATT
The DNA here is from genome assembly GCF_011800145.1 of Mirounga leonina. Taxonomy (NCBI): domain Eukaryota; kingdom Metazoa; phylum Chordata; class Mammalia; order Carnivora; family Phocidae; genus Mirounga; species Mirounga leonina. The sequence goes on along the minus strand of NW_023270598.1, from coordinate 3,520 downwards.
TTTTGTTCCTGATATTTTCGATCACCTGAAATTTTTATTTTTGTGTACTCAGAAATCAATATTTTTCCTTTGAAAAAAAATTCAGGTTCTTCTTTTCTTACCCAAAGTCAGGTCATTGTTTATATACATCATGCACTGTGTTTTCAAATAAAATTCACTTTAGTTTTTCAATAAACTATATGTGCTGCACAATTTCCAAAATTCCTCCAAATTTAACACTTGCAAACTCAGCAAAGGGATGATTACTTCTTATCAGAGGCTGTGTAGTATGGTATAAGAACTACCAGCTATATGACCTTGGGTAAAATTACTTGTCCTCATGGAAACCTATTTCCTACAAAGTGAGGATACTAATTACCTCACAGGGTTGACATGAGGCTAAAACAATATTATAGATGTGAAAACACGTGAGAAACATTTAATAAATGTTAGTGACTTTCATTTTCACAGATCTGTTATTGTTGAACATCAGTACTGTTTACCTTTCACTGGTGAACTTATCACTTGGTTTATCTTTATCTTCAACATAATGCAGCCCACTCTCTAAAGCATTTGAGATTTTTTATGTACTAAAATACTAATACAGTAATACGATTGTTCATCTACTTATCTATATCTTTAGTACTTAGAATGCTTTACTACCATTACTTATTTTTCCTGCTAGCTATGTATTTCTCTGTAGGATATCTCCATATTGCCAAGGAAATTGAACACTAAATCCTACAAATTACTTCAGCACATAGGAAATATCAGATACCAAAATATTCTATTTCCAGTTCTGTAGCAAATCAATTTTTTTAATTAGGCTTCTTTCAGTAACTGGTGACATTTTTCAATTAATTGTAACATTAATACAATTCAAAAGAACTTAGATAAAAGGAATTGATCAGTTTTTGAAGTTAGGATGTCTAAGGATGCAGTTGGCTTCCGGGACCCAAGGAATCAGTGGTTTAGTCAGAAAGAATTTTCTTGCTCTCCTCTCGCTGCTTACTGCACTCTCCCCCCCTCCACCCCCACCATTACCATTGGTTGTTTCCCTATGTTACAAGACATATGACTCCCCTGACTTTAAGCCACTTTTGCTTCTTATTGACTCAGCTATCGATGATAACACTACTTCACCATCTCTAACTCAGGAATGTATCGGGGAGGAGGCCAACTGCCCTTCATCTCGGTGTGGGCCACATGTTTCTGGCTTCAATCACTGTGTCCACAGCGATTCAGCAATATGATTGGCCCAGCTGAGGACACATGATCAGTTTCATGACCAATCGCTTCTCTGCCTTTTGGCTGAACTGAAATGCAATCTCAGGACCAGCAGGAAGGGCACTGTAATTGGGAGCCCTATCAGGACCACAAGAACAAGGGAGGAACACATCCTTAAAGTAAACGTTGGAGTGTGCTACTACAGAGGATGTGAATGGGAAAACCTGTTTGGTAGGATCAAAACAGATCCCACAGATCCCACAGAGTGTTCATTTTATCAAATCAAATCACTTTTGTTAGAACATAATAGAAGATTTTATTTATTTATTTATCTGTCAGAGAGAAAGGGAGCACAAGCGGGGTGTGGGGGGTTGAGCAAGGAGCCCAAAGCAGGACTGGATCCCAGAATCCCTGATCCACCCTGATCATGACCTGAGCCAAACACAGACACTTAACTGGCTGAGCCACCCAGGCATCCCCAAGGAAGATTTCTTTAATCCCCCCCAAATTTACTCAAGTGCCCACCAATGCTGACTTCATAGTATTTTTCACTCATACCGCACTGGGCTTAATCTATAGGATTATTATTTAAAGTGTTCTTATACCCAGATCTGATGGTCCTTCACAAAGGCAAGAGAAAGGACAATTACCTTAATTAAAATATATTTGGCACAAAGATTGTCAGGAGTATATACCTTAATTCTCACTGTCTTAAATCAAGTTTACTTTAGCTCCTGGAGTTGTTGGGTTTGTTTCTGTTTTTTTTTTTTAATTTTTTTCTTCTTTTTTTTTTCAGTGTTTATAAGTGCCTTGCAAATTTCTGAGCAAATGATCCATTTGTATGTTATGTTAATGGCATAAATGACTAATAATTGCATTCATAATTATCTTTACTTTAGCATTGCATTTCTGAGCCTCGTGAATTCAAAAACATCCAACCATGAAAATAGACCTTTAGTGGCATATGATACAATCTAATTTCCTTCCATCCAAAGGGCAATTTAGCAATATTGACCATTTAAAGGGCCAAATCAAACAAGATAATGAGGGATAATTCACTTTTCTCTTTCTGGATTACCATCCCAGATTTGGACAATATGGACAACAGAACAATGCCACCATAATTATTATTTGGCTTTCGGAGCTATACAAATGAATAATCTTTTTCAATGTTGCTTCCAAAAAAAGTTCTAACATTGTTATATAACTACATTTTTCCCTTGCCTTGGCTATTTTGGTCTTGTTAAAATGTTGTTTTTGATCAAATAGCCCATACACGATTAGCTGCAGTATTATAAAATAAATGAATCACAGCTGCACTGGAAAATACATAAACAGGAATAAAGAATGATAAATGCAAAAACAATTCCATCTCTAGCTGGAAGTATCCTGACAGCAATAATTATAGAATGCAAGAGAGCCAGTTTGTCCATCATATATTAATTTGACTACATTCAAATATGCTGACTGAAATTTAAGGAATAACTTAAAATATATCTTCAGTTATATTGATCTCATGTATCTGCTTCTGGAAAACGGAAACACAAGGAAATATGCAATATAAAGGGAGGTCATGGCATTTGAACATGGTTATAAATGGTAGAGTTCTTAAATAAACGTGTGTGTGGTATGTTGATCTTACATTTATGCCCTCTCCCACCCAATGCACACTTTTTTTTCAGGCCATGTTGCTTCCTGACATTCAGAGAAAGATTCCTAGTTATTCTAGTGGGAGTCTAATCAGTTCACCCCCAGATATACCATGTATAACTAAGTACAACCTGCTATATCTTAATGGATCCTGATTATGAGATGAGAAGGCAATAAAATGAAAGAGAGAGAGGTGAGATAAGAAAAGTCTTCAATAAGAACAAGAGTAACAGTAGATTGTAAATCCACTCTACATGCAATAACAACAGAATTGACACTTTTTTCAGAAACTTCTTTTTTTTTCTAAGAAAGAGGTGAATCAAAAATGTGAATGGTAAACTAACTAGAAACTAGAAAAAGATACTGGCCACCCTCCCCTGAAACAGCAACTGAGAGGAAGGATGACAAATTTGGAAGATAGAAAACAGAGGCCCCACATTATGCAGTGTTCCCGCGAAAGGTACAAGATCACATGGGGCAACTACAAGGAAGTTCTCACACAGGTAAATGCTGACTTGTAATGTGCACTCAAGTCAAAGCACCTAGGTTCAAACCATGACTCTGTCTCTTCCAAGTTGAGGCACCTGGAGCAAGTTACTGAACCTCTCTGTGCCTTAACTTATGGATCTGTAAAATATGGATACTTATAATACCCTCTTCAAAA
>NW_023270597.1:0-37792 GCF_011800145.1 Mirounga leonina | reverse complement strand
GTGTGTCAGGTCCATAACAAGGCTCTTAAGAAGAGTGTATTTTTTTTTTTATGGGCGTTTTTTCCCCCTCCTAGCACATTTTAAAAATGTTAGGATCCTAAAGAATGCCAGAGTCATAAAATGAAAGGTCTCCTAGTCTCTGAACATTCACAGCCACCAAAAGACCAGCTTTGTAGTGTTACATGAGCAGGAATAAACTTCTTTTGTGCTAAGCCACTGGGATGACCACAACTAAAACAATTGATTCTTTGCACCATATTGCTCATCAGACCTAGTCTCCTCTGCCTACCCTATGCATACAAATCCTATTCCTCCTTCAAAGCCCAGTTCATATTCTTCTCTTGTGTGAATTCTTTTAACCATGGTCACCTTCTGTGCTGATTTCCTCTTGTGAAATCTTCGCATAATTTTTGATCACTCGTTTGGCAAATAACCATGCTTTTAAATGTGTATTATAATTTTAATTGACTTTTCATGTATTTTTGGTTTCTCTCTTTCTGGAATAAACAATCAGGCTTGCATTCAGTATATTTTTCATATATTTTTTTCAAAGGATGAAAAGGGGTTTTTTTCTCCATTAAAAAAAAGACAATTTCTAAACTAAACCCCAAAATAAAGAAGAAAGGGGGGGATTTTTGAATTTTAATGTTGATTAAACAATTATACAAAAGTTATGTGCTTGGCAAAGAACTAAGCCTGTCTCTGTGTACGTGCTTTGAATAATAAGGATTATATTTTAGGAGAACAAAAACTATGGAGCCAACTAGATTTCTGTGTTCCTTAATCAGCCATCCTGAGAATTTACCTTTATTTTTGAATTAATTGTAGAACCCATCAGATGCCTTACATTCTATAGCACTCAGTTTTTGATTTTGTAAATATCAACTGAAATCAGTAGTAATTAATTTACATTGTTTTGTATTATGTATCTTTTTCTTAAGCTTACTGTCATACTTTTAGTCTAAGTTCCATATTCTCATACTATTATGACAAAATTATATTTATATATATTTATGCTATATATATTAATCATATATTTATTATATATATTTATAACATATATAAATATATATTATATTACACACAATTTTAACTTTAACTTTATGCTATAATGCAAAGTGTTAGATTTCCCAGGTCTGGGTTAATGGTCAGAATTAGGGTGGATGATGGAGCATTCTGTCCCCTTCAGACAAAGTGGTGGACATTTCTATGTCAGCTGTCACACACCCAATAAGCTAGCATCTCTGAAAGGCCCTTGGCCTGTTGCCCTGAAAGTGTTTTATTCCCAAGCTTGCAGCTAAAATAAATGACTCCACATCTTTATTTCCCATCTATCAACTGCACGGTAGACTTTAAGGCTAATTTGTCACTCTACCCCTTTGGAGAAAGAAAAGGTGATAAATGGTTTAATTAGATTTCTTTTTTATAAGAAATCATTTCTGCAAATGTGAGGCTGTGGAAATCATGCCTGAGGGACAGAATTAGGAAAAGAAAATATTTCTCTAGAAAAAGCATCAAAATGTTATGACCATAGCCCAAGAATGATGAGACAGAAAGAGTATGCGTTGTTTATGACCACGCCACCGCTAAGGCTCTTATTCCGCGACAACCATTTCGGTGAACAAGAATAACGGGTCAGAAGATACTTTCAGAATATTTCACTGCTTTGACTGCAATGTTAAATCTTTATTTGACTTTATTATTTGTCGCACAGAAGTCCATACTTCAAAAGAAAAATGGCGTAACTTTCAAATGGGTCTTCCTGCACATATATTTTCCCCAGCAGGGCGCCAATGTGTTTGCAGTCAGGGTGTAGCGCCCCTCACCTGCCTTGTGTGACTGCCCCAGCATGAGAAGGAAGTGCAGGTTGCGAGGCCGAGTCAGCCCTCGCATTTCCAGTTTTCCTACCCACGGCATCTGAAATCCAGGGCTACCTTGCCTAGAACTAATGACTGGGACTAAGTATTTCAAAACTGACAAACAAGCATCAGGAGGCAAATGCTTTTATTTATAGCCCCTGAGTCATTTTAACTTGAAATGATTTGACACAAATACCCAAAAGTATCATCTACAGGATGGTGTTAATATTTTCATGTTCATGAATTCTGAGCTTTAATTGCCCCATTTGTTTTACTGGAAATTAGTTGTTTGTCTTCTAAGATTAATAGAGAATTGGGTTTCCATGATCCTAAGAATACTAATCTTTCTTTTAAGATGGGATCTACGCTTAGATTTGAATGAAATTCATAGATTTGTAGTAACACCTATCCTAATGTTAAATTTTTCTAAAGAAGTGAAGAAGCATTAGAAATAATAAGTTGTTCAAATGAATTGTCAAGAAATCTCACATCTGGTAAGTGAATATTACTTAAAACCACATTGTAAGTGACTGATTCATAATTCGAGTCCATTCCATTATAGCCACTGGGAAAAGTTAATACTCATTAATCATCCAATAGGGGAATGTATCCTTAACATATCAGTGTTTTTGAAACTTTCAGAATCTGTGGGCCACTTGATGGATGAGGATGTATACACAGATGACAATTTTAAATTAAAAAAATACAACAGGTTCAGTATAACTTTTAATATAAAAAATTAAATACATTTCAAAAAGTGAAATTAACAGTGAGTGGCTTTTTAAATCATGAAGATGACATAGTTAGGAATCCATCACCAAGATATTTGTTTCAGGCTCAGTATTACATACTTTGGACCAAAAATCAAGTTCTACGTATTATGTAATGATCAACAAGATGCTTTTTCTTCCTCTTTATTTCTACTAAATTAGAAAATTCACAGTCAGGATGGCAGGGCAGGAATGAGATCAAACACTGGGAAAGAGGATATGGAGCATAACGGTCCAAGATTGGAGCCTGGTTCTGCCACTTATGAGCCATATGACCTTGAGCAAGTTTCTTGACCTCTCCGTGCTTGTTTCTCCAACTGTACAGTAAGGATAATAACAGTGCCTAAATCCCAGGGCTTGGGTGAAAATTAAGACAATTAATACAGATAAAGGTATCAGAAGAATGCCTGGCACATAGCAAATGTTCGGGAGATATTAACCCTTGTTATCTGTTGATTCTGTTCGATCATGACTAAAGTTGAGCCCATCTACAACATGCGGCCACAGCAGTGGTTTGTAAGCCATGTCCGTTCTAATTGGTCAAGTCTGGGCCATAACAGTTGTTGAGTATTTTTCAATACCACCCTCCGCAAATTCCTATGTATTCACATAGGGCATGGATATAAATATTATGGAAAGGATCCTCATTGAGCACTGCTTATTAGCACCCCATTAGATAAGTACTTAGAAGCTAAACATTTATCAATTTCAAAATAAAGAAGGAGGCAGATTGATTCTGGACCCACTTCTTTAGCACATTTCTTCTTTGCAAAGTAGTTCTTCCGGTTTATTTCATGAATTTGAACGTTGTTTAAAAAATGTATGTCCAAAGAAATTTTTTCTCTAAGAAGTGAATAAAATCATCTATTCAGACAAAGTTTTACTTCAACCAGTTACCTGACAATTTGCCTTTTAAAGAATTATATTATTCTATACATTAAAACATCAAGTTATTTTTTTCCTAAGTGTTTGGTTCAACCTATCAAGATATTAACATGTTAAAGTTATTTACCTATATCACCTGAGCAAGCCATTTGAATGAAAATAAAGATCTTTCCTGGAATTACAGGATGTAAAGGAAATGTTTTAAAATTCAATTATTTTTTGGAAAATTCATGTTTGTAATGGAAGGATTATTTCTGTTAGCAGATCTATTAAGATAATTCAGCATATTAGTACATAATTACTAAAAATAAAAAACTTGTAATGGGCACTCATCATAAGCACACATACGTGTTAATGTATTTAATTTTCACAGTGACTCATTAGCATGGGTACTATTTTTCTCCTCATTTGCAAATGAACAGAGCCATGGAGAGGAAAAGCGATTTTCTCACAACTAGTAACAGAGCAGGTATTAAAACACAAGGAAGTTTGACTCCAGAGATAATGCTTTTAAATACCACAATAAACAACCTTTGAACACAGCATCCGTTCTTAGTGAAAGCTCTTAACAAAATATGAACAGATGAATACATTTACGTCATTGTATGAACATTTGTGTGTGAGTATATAATTGAGTATATAAAGGAGAAATATAGTACTTACATTAAAGCAAAAAAGTATAATTTAATATTTGTTCTGCATAAAATTGTAAAGTAGTTACATCAATCCTCATTTGCAAATGATTTCTTTGTTTACTTAGAGAGAAAACAAATCAACTAAAGGACTATTTTACAGGACCATTCAGGCAGGTAGGTGGGATTCTAAGATGGCTCCTGAGATTTCCACCTTCTGGTGCACACACCCTTGTATGTGAGAGAATATATGAATAACATGGGAAATCACTTGTGAATTAGGTTACTAATCAATTGACTTTCTGTTACTCAAAAGGGTGATTATTCTGGGTAGGCTAACCTTAATTAAAGGCACTTTTAAGAGAAGGAGACATATCAGAGAGAACCACACCCTGCTGGCCAGGAAGAAAGCAAACAACCATGTTGTGACTACTTACAGGGGCCATGTGGCGAGGACTGCACTTGCATATTGTTGAACTCACCCCTGCCTTGGACATATGGCCTTCAGTGGGGAGGACAGGTAACAGTCCAGTGGCAGAGATAGAAGCTTTGTCTCATTCATGCAAAGAATGATCACCCCTCATTTGGGAGAGTTTAAGAAAAACAGAGGAGACCACAGATTACCACATGGGAGGCAACAGAGAGCACGGTGAAAAGGGCCCACTGGCATCACAGAGCGACAGATAGAAAGCCATCGGATGCAGGTTCTAAAGAACCTGCAGAGGTAATGCAGTGATGGGGGCACACAGGAGAAGGGACACCTGCAGCCACTCCCACTCAGAGCAGGTGCTGTAGATCGGAGGTGGGTGAGAGGCAGTGCAGGGGCTACCGTGCTGGGCTAAATCGCATCTTGTTGGTGACTACTGGTATCCCAGAGGCTCATTAACTGCTATTAACTGCAAAAAAACTCATCTTTTTTCCGACTGATTTAGTTTGTCAGCACCATTTTGAAGGCCGATCTCACATAATCTCATGAAAGGAATATCATGCAGGCCAGTAAGAGCAGTCCTAGTTAGGGACTGATTACAAAGATCATACCCAAATCTTTGTTTCCAAAACTGAAGAAATAATGAGCTTATTAATAATGATCTCATCTGCTAATTTTGGAGAATTCTACTATACTGCAATACAATATTGAACTTTGAACACCTTAACATGGGAATTTTTTGAACGCATGAATAGTTATATCGATAGCTCTTCTTTTAAATTAACATAATAAGAGCAACAATGAGAGGAAACATTTAAAATGGGATGAGATTAATCAAAACAGCATCTTTCCAATGGTTTGGCATAATTGCCATCTTCTTTGAGAGGAGTACAGACAAGATTTTGGCTGTGCCCAGTCATCAAGGTCTTGACCTTTCAAACTTTGAAATCCTGGAAGAAAGATTTGAAAATACTCTCTAGGTGACTGCCTATGGTTTCCAAGGCGATATAAGAATAACTTTAATGTAGGCAGGAAAATGCATACTACATATATGCATTGCTCTTTTCTGATTGACCCTAACAGGGATGGATTGGAGATTGCAAATCCAGTCTCTAAATTTAGAGTAAATTAACAAAAGGATTCATGTTTCAGTCAAGCAAACCATTGTATGAAACTAATTGGTAACAGATGCTATTAACTGCAAAAAAAAAAAAAAAAGTATAACTGGATTCGATGGGAATCTAACCATGCAAATCACAGTCCAATTAGAATCAGACCCTAATAGGTGCATGTGGAAAACATTTTTGTGCATTTGATGCACCTCCATCCAGTACCTTCTGCCTCCTCACATAGTTTCCCCAATCTCTGTGCCCGCAGGGTGAATACTGAGAATTGAGAATACTCAGGTCTCAGAGTGATTACTGGGAACGAGGTTAACAAATTTCTTCCATCTTAACCAGAAGTTGTATGGAACTTACTCCACCTCAAAAAAGCTTTTAATAAAATATTGTTCATTTATTGTACCAAATTTGGATTTGTGGAAAATTTCAATGGCTTTCCAGGTATATCAGAGACACTTAAAATGTCATCATCCAAATTCCATAAAACATATTTGAATGAGATCAGGTCTTCTTAGTTAAGGATCTTATTCCATAGATAAAATTAGGGAAATAGGAAAACAGGACATTGGGCCAGGGAAAAACACACAAGTAGTCTGTGTCTTAGTTTAAGTAAGCGGTAAACGAATCAAACCAGTTCTCTTAGTGCTTAATGCCACCTTAAAGGTATGTCTGGAATACATGGGTAATGCCATTTTATACTCCCACCAATTGCGTCTTAGTTGTTGTACATTCTTGCTATCACCTGATGTTGTCAGGTGTTTTTTGTTTTTTGGGTTTTTGTTTTGTTTTGTTTTAGCCTTTCTAGTAGGTGTGGAATGGTATCTTACTGTGCTTTTAATTTGCATTTTCTTGATGGGTACTCTTTTCATGTGATGTTTTCTTTTTATAATTTTTTAGTTATGTTTGCCTCTCCCCTCAACTAAATTATGAGTTGCTAGAAGGTAGGAACTTAATCACTGTTGACTTATTTTGAGGAAAAAAAGTTATCTTCATGTATAACCTTCTATCCTATTCTCCTCATATATCACACCTTTCTTAGCTGTTCTTCTCTTCACATCTGACAGTCTTCCCCCTCCAGGATTCTTTGACAGGACTGTCAAACTTGGGTGCTAACTTACCATCTGCAACACTCATAATCTTCTTTCAACTGGTTTGAACTGGTTTGAAATCTTCTTTCAACAGGTTTTACTGAACAAACAAAACAATGGTTAATTATCAGGTGGAGCAATAAAATGCATTTATAAGTCTCATGATGTTTAAGTAATTTATTTAAATAATGTAAAAATATGTAAAATATGTAAAATGTAAAAATGTAAAAGTATGTAAAAAATGTAAAAATAATTTTATGATTGATTTTGATAAACTGCCAGAAAATACTTTATCTGAAGCTCAGCAATTTTTACTTCTATAAAGAATTTTTCCTCTTTCTGCTTTTCCATTTTCCATTACTGTATATACTAATATTGTAATTTACTTCAGTATGTTTGGGATAAAAATAAAGACATTTGGAATGTAACTATGTTTTTAAAAGCGTCAATACCTTTATGACACAATAAGCAAAAAATACAGGTGATGCAATCTTATTTGCCAAAAAAGTAAAATAGTTTATTTTTTTATTATGTTATGTTAATCGCCATACATTATGTCATTAGTTTTTGATGTAGTGTTCTATGATTCATTGTTTGCATATAACACCCAGTGCTCCATGCAGAACGTGCCCCCTTTAATACCCACCACCAGGCTAACCCACCCCCCACCCCCTCCCCTCTAGAACCCTCAGTTTGTTTCTCAGAAAAGTAAAATAGTTTAAAATGTTGCTTTTGCACTTGGACTTTCAAAAACATGCTCAATAATGTATAGAAAATAGTGATGTTTTTATCCTAAAATGTTAGCGTCACTTTCGCACTAGGCTTTTGTATACACCAAATGAATTGTTGGGCTTTTAAAGAAGTGCTATTTACCCTAAACGTTGTGAGGATTAGAGCTGGTGAAGAGCTTTGATCTCCAAAAGCAAACACAGAAACGCTAAGCAGCCTGCGTTGGTAAATCACCCAGCCCAGAGGAAGCAGAAAAAATCACAATCCAGACACCCTTTTGGAATGTTGCTAATGCCACCTCACGTTTCATAAAAGTTGCCCTGAAACAGCCTTTGTTTTTGCTTAAAAATTCCGCATCATTACCAAGCTTTCAAACATGAACCACAGCATAGTATGTTCATACAGTCCTATTCTTCAATCATTTCTTCATTCATTCTCCCTTCATTCCACAAAGCTGTTAAAAAAAAATTCAACTTTGATAGTAGGTAACATTCAGGGGGTGTAGGTTTCTTTGCCTGTGAGGAGGAAAAACAGTCAACAAAGAATGGGGAGAAGCAGTGAGTGCCTGTGGCCGCTCAGAATCACAGCGCTAAGTGTGTTACTTTTGACACATGGAGCTCCACTAATCCCGGGGCCATGATTAGCCCAGTTGTTGCTAACACCTCACAAGGTTCAGAACTTGCTGGTGCCAGAGACCTAAGTACATGTTGGAGCAAGGCTTCAAAACCAAGATTTGCCCTCCTAGAACCACAGATCTTTCCACTGTGTAACACCACCTGCCGGAGAGCGATCAACTTTTCCTGTTCCCTCACCAGATTAGTTTAATGATACTGAATTCTTTTCTCCCCATAATCCTACCGAAGGGAAGTGCAATTCCCAGATAGATTAGAGCTATTTTTTACGCCATAACACATGCCAAGACTACGGGTTTATTAAGGAATTTATTCGATTAGAATGAAAAAAGCAATCCATTCAGTAAGCTGCCTTTAGTTAGTCATGTAGATCCTGTCCTAAGTGAGCAACTACATGAACGTTTGACAGGGTTCTCTGATCCTGGCAAAACTTATTTTTATTTCTTTCCTCTTCTTCCCTCTCCCAGATGGTAAGTTTTCAAACAAGGAGAGGTCCTAAAAAAAAAAGTTGCTTACATATTTTTCTTTCCTCCAACCCCACAAACAATTGTAGGTCCTCAGAAGTATTGCTGACGAATCATGTTTTGAAGATACATGATTTCAATGGACTTTTTCAAATATTTATTTTGTGTAATATGCAATATTAACATTAAAAAGTGAATAACATTTCTGGTATTAAAAATATACATGAGATGATTAAAATGTGAGAACAAAATAAATAATACTATGAAGTATAGATTCTTCATGATGTAATTACACATCTTTAGTATGTAAAGCAACCTTAGATAGTGTTTAGTTGAACGCCTTCATTTCCTCGGTGAAGAGATAAAATGACTAAGCAAATTCTAACCAGTTTTGGAAAAAAATGTGACTTTTTAATAAATTCTATTATGGATCGAATGTTTATATCTCCCCAAAATTCACGTTAAAACTCTAACCTCCAATCTGACTGTATTTGGAGGTAGGGCCTTTATGGAACTAAAGTTAAACGAAGTCATAAGGGTGGGGGGGCCCTGATCCCATAGGCCTAGCGTCCTTATAAGAAAAGACATCAGAGAACTTGCTCTCTCTGCCTCTGCGTGTGTCCCAAGGAAAGGTCACGTGAGGAGAGAGAGCTGATCCTGCTACATCAGGGGAGATGTCTCACCGGACACCAGACATTCTGCTGGCACTTTGATCTCTGGCTTCCAACCTCTAGAATTGTGAGCGAATAAATTTCTACTTTTTAAGCCACCGGCTCAGTGGCATTTTGCTACGGCAGTCTGAGCAGACTAATATATAAATTCCTTATAAGAGGTTTTTACAAACATCTTTCAGTCCTAATTGACTTTAAGTTACAGAAAAATTGCAAGTGAGCTGCTGAAAATTGCATTACTCTAGCTTATGAAGATTAGTGGGATGACTGGGGGCAGATAACAAAAGGTGTCCCTCAGGACACATTTCTTCTTCTTCCTTTAGGAATAGAACCCCTCAATTTTAGTGGCTGTATCCCTATTTTGAATAAAGCCTATACTTTCAAAAATTCCTTGTAGCTAAGTGAGGCCCGAAAGTTCTGCCCATGGGCCCTAAGTGGAAGTAAAATGACCAATTTCTGGATCTTGTCTTCAAAAAAAGGAGACATGCTCTCTACGGCGCCTTCTACCTGTATGGTGGGGGAATGCAGAAGTGAAGGCAGGGGCTATAGATTCCGTGTTGCACTAACGAATGGTGGAACACTACACCAAAAACTAATGATGTACTACATGTTGGCTAACTGAACATAATAATAAAAAAAAGGAATCCATGTTGCACATGACATGAAAAGAGGGTGTTGAGGAAGACAGGAAGAACATGTTAGAACATGGATGATTATGAGAGTTATCACATCTGCACTGGACTATGTATCCAGACCAAAGAGAGAAAAACAGATTTTTACTTTGTTTAAACTACTATAAACCAAGCAATCATAAGTATGTGTCAGAGGCTAGGAAAAAAAAAAAAAAAACACCAAACAGTCAAACATTCCGGTCTTAGTCTGACAGTTTTTCTGGTTCCATTGAGCTTTTAATCTGAAAAATAAAATGGATGATGATTATTAAAATAGTTGGACATCTTTCTAATGATAAGTGCTTTTATTTAATCAAACTTTAAGCTAATAAAAGGTATTTTTCTTAGTTCTGATACCCACAGAATATAGCTAAATATAGAAGGAAAAATAAAAGGCAGAGCATTTGTTTGTTCTTTATTAAAGAACCGGCATACATTTCATTTTTATAAAACTATATGCCTTTCAAAATCAAGGAGCACTGGGAATACATTTTAAATCAACACCAGGTTTGCCCTTTTGCCTACAAAAAAAATAAAGTAAAATAAAAATCCCAACCCTACAGCAGTAATGACATCACTTCCCTGATGCCAAAAAACTGCTTCAACTTTGGTAGTAAATGTTGCAAACTCGTTTGTCATTCTTTGTGCACAGAAGCAAAGTGACAGAATTATTCTTGCAACTTGCTTTGATACATGTGATTCCTCTGGGATTAAACATTCCTGAACTCTTTCTGCTTTACTGATCTCTTTCAGGCAATCCTTTTGACAAAGACTAGAGTCACAATTGTGTGTTTGGGTTTTTTTCCCACTGTTTGGAGATTTTGGTTAAAGTTTCTGGTTACTTGACAAATATGCTCCACTGCTTAGGGCTTTGTCTTTCATTCTCTAAAGAATAATAGCTGTTAATGTAAATGAAGAACACAGCATTATTGTAAAATGACATGGAGAGTACACAGTAAATGTGCCTGAGTATTTTATTAGTTTTTTAAGGCCGCCACTCATATCAACAATCCTTGCTTTTCAAATGGATTTCCATTGAACAACAAAAAATTGATCATCGTTATGTTTTAAAAGAAGCTTAACAGTATAAATATTTATAATCCTGGGTTTGGGTTGAATTGTTAATACATAATAAATCACATTCTTCCTTCTGATTTCTGAAGAGGGCAAAGCATGAGTCAACATATTGAGATGGTTATGGATATAATTCTGTAATCTCCGGCATGATGAGTATCGAACGTGTATCTCTCAGCCCTGTCTTTGCTCAACTAATACCTAACTAACATATTTTATTCTTTATTTTACACCTATTAGTAGGCAAAAACCCTCAACATATTTTAATTTGTTTTTTTTGGACTATGTTTCAATTTGAATTTAAAAGTGTTCTACTTGGGGGCGCCTGGGTGGCTCAGTTGGTTAAGCGACTGCCTTCGGCTCAGGTCATGATCCTGGAGTCCCTGGATCGAGTCCCGAATCGGGCTCCCTGCTCGGCAGGGAGTCTGCTTCTCCCTCTGCCCCTCCCCCCTCTCATGTGCTCTCTCTCATTCTCTCTCTGTCAAATAAATAAAATCTTTTAAAAAAAAAAAAGTGTTCTACTTGGGAGCGCCTGGGTGGCTCAGTCGTTAAGCGTCTGCCTTCGGCTCAGGTCATGATCTCAGGGTCCTGGGATCAAGCCCCTCATCGGGGCCTCCCACTCCCTCTGCTTGTGTTCCCTCTCTCGCTGTGTCTCTCTCTGTCAAATAGATACATAAAACCTTAAAAAAAAAGTGTTCTATTTGGATTCCTTAAGCTGCTTAGAATCACATAACTATTTGTAATAATTTTTAACATTTTGATCATTTCAACTTATTGAAAATTTTTTTTAAATCAAGATTGATGTATATATCCCATTGTACTGACAAAGCAAGTCCAGGGATTCACCAAAGCTTCAAAAGAATGGCCAATTGATATAGTGATGAGCTGCAGTGATACCATATTCTTTCAATTTACCTACTGTCCCTGGTTCTCTGAATTAAGAAATTAAATCCACATGGAGAAATATATCAAGCCAAAAAGTAGGAGGAGGAGGCACATTATTTTTTTTCCAAGTGACTGAATAGTAGAACTTGCATTATGTTTATAGATCAATAGAACTGGACCTTATTTAGACATGTATTAAAAAATGCACCAAGAATATTCCAGAGTAAAAATAGAGCACTATGAATAGATCCCTGGTCTCAAGAGATATACCCCAAACAAATTAAGGCTGCAGAAAAACAATCCAAGTGGGATGGAAGAAACATTTTCCTGAATATTCACTATTCGGGGCTTTTTCTGCCTATTGTTTCTCAAAATTTGAACTGTGGGAGGCCAGCACTTATACAGACCCTCCTTTCCAATACTAGCCCTCAAACCTCGCTAATTTTATCTACAATAAGCAACTTATACCTAATTATGGTTAAGTATTTTCAGGGAGCATCTGTAAATGTGTTTTGGTTAGACAGTGCCTGCTTCACATTAGTGATAGCAACAGTTCTTTCATATACTTGTTATGTGTTAAAGCCCAGATGAATGTGCTCTTTGCCTCCATATATCATCCTTTGAAGGCCATTCTGAAGATTTTTACCAGTACCTTAAATATAATGGATTGCGTACATTATGCTTTGATATATGGGACTCATGGATAATGGGTATAATAGTCTATAGACTCACACTTCCCCAGATAACAGATAAAAGGGTTTTTGGGAAGGGAAAAATTACGTTTTTTTTTTTTTACTCAAATTAGTTCTTTAGTTCATGTTTTAAAATGTAAATAGGATACGACTCATGATTGTATGGCTATGTCACTAATATAGTCAGATGTTGGAGAATATTTTATATTTTTGCTGCATGCATGTAATTATTTTATGGCACAACCTCCTCCTCTTACCCTCCCTTTCTCCCTTTCTTCTTCCCTGTTTTCCTCCTGATATATAATTCCTGTATATCCACTGTATGTAAAGCACTGCTCTAGTTGCTAGATTAAATAACATATTGCCTAATTAAAAGGATATGATTTGTTAAAGAGATGTGTAACTTACACGCAGGACTCTTTCTTTCTTTTTTTTTTTTTTTTTAAGATTTTATTTATTTATTTGACAGAGAGAGAGATAGCGAGAGCAGGAACACAAGCAGGGGGAGCGGGAGAGGGAGAAGCAGGCTTCCCGCCGAGCAGGGAGCCCGATGTGGGACTCGATCCCAGGACCCTGGGATAATGACCTGAGCCGAAGGCAGACACTTAATGACTGAGCCACCCAGGCGCCCAGGACTCTTTCATCTTCTGGTTCCCACCAAGGGATTTTCTCAGCAAGTCTCATACCAGACGTCTTGGCCCCAGGGCCATGTGGTTTCATGTGAAACATGGAGCTCTCAAGCTCTGAAAAACTGTTTATTAGAAAAATTGTTTATTAATGCCAGTGGAATGACTTGTTAACAATATAATTGTCCTCCCCCAACCCAGCACTGTTACCCCTTACTTCTCCCCACCCCCCCCCCCGCCGTAATCACTGTTTTTCCCCTCTTGCTTCTTCCCAATGACTATGATGACTTTTTATCCTCACAGGGAAACACAAAGATGTGTTTAGCCTGCACCCAAAATTGGCCTTGCCTTTTTCCACACTTGCAAATGTCTTTAATCCCTCCAAACCACATCACCCTCCCAATCATTCTATCACTAAACTTAAAAGTACTGCGTGATAGCTCTGAAGCAGAGACTGGAATCATTCTACCCAGATAGAGTCCCTCCACCTCAGTGTATCTGAGATGGAACATTTCTTTTTCCTACCATGAGGAATCTTCCCCTACTTCTAAATCTTGCTCAGTGTTACCATCATTTCTCCAGTCTCCAAGCCTCAGTCTCTTGGCATTTTCCTTGATTCTCGTTATCCTTATATCTCCGCTTGTCCAAATATCACAGTTCTGGCCAGTGATCTTTTCTTTATTTGGTTTCAGATCTTTGGCATTTAGATTTGATTCCTAGTTCTGTGTCTAGAGTGACATGGCCAGTATGAGAGCCACTAACCATATGTGACTACTGGTTACTTGAAATGAGACTTGAATGAAAGTAATACCTAAAATTTTTTTTTTAAAGATTTTATTTCTTTATTTGACAGAGAGAGACACAGCGAGAGAGGGAACACAAGCAGGGGGAGGGGGAGAGGGAGAAGCAGGCTTCCCTCGGAGCAGGGAGCCCGATGCGGGGCTTGATCCCAGGACCCCGGGATCATGAACTGAGCTGAAGGCAGCCGCTTAACCGACTGAGCCACCCAGGCGCCCCGAAAGTAATACCTAAAATTTAATTTAATTTAATATTTAAATAGCTATTGTAGTGATAAGATTGTTAAAATAAATGAGCTTTTTATGGAAATGAAGCCTTTTTAAAAACAAAGATGATAAAAACTTGAAAATTGCTGGGGGGGGGGCGGTCTTTGTCCAGGAATATGTTTTGAAAGAATATGGACAACCTCACTCTTTTTTTTTTTTTTTTAATTTTTTTATTCTTATGTTAATCCCCTTACATTACAACATTAGTTTTAGATGAAGTGTTCCATGATTCATTGTTTGTGCACAACACCCAGTGCTCCATGCAGAATGTGCCCTCCTAAATACCCACCACCAGGCTAACCCATCCTACCACCCCCCTCCCCTCTAGAACCCTGTTTGTTTTTCAGAGTCCATCGTCTCTCATGGTTCGTCTACCCCTCCGATTTCCCCCGCTTCATTCTTCCCCTCCCGCTACCTTCTTCTTCTTCTTCTTCTTTTTTTTTTTTTCTTAACATATATTGCATTATTTGTTTCAGAGGTACAGATCTGAGATTCAACAGTCTTACACAATTCACAGCGCTTACCAGAGCACATACACTCCCCAGTGTCTATCACCCAGTCCCCCCATCCCTCCCACCCCACCCCCCACTCCAACAACACTCAGTTTGTTTCCTGCGATTAAGAATTCCTCATATCAGTGAGATCATATGATACATGTCTTTCTCTGTTTGACTTATTTCACTCAACATAATACCCTCCAGTTCCATCCACGTCATTGCAAATGGCAAGATCTCATTCCTTTTGATGGCTGCATAATATTCCATTGTATATATATACCACATCTTCTTTATCCATTCATCTGTCGATGGACATCTTGGCTCTTTCCACAGTTTGGCTATTGTGGACATTGCTGCTATAAACATCAGGGTGCACGTACCCCTTCGGATCCCTACTTTTGTATCTTTGGGGTAAATACCCAGTAGTGCAATTGCTGGATCATATGGTAGCTCTATTTTCAACTTTTTGAGGAACCTCCATACAGTTTTCCAGAGTGGCTGCACCAGTTTGCATTCCCACCAACAGTGTAGGAGGGTTCCCCTTTCTCCGCATCCCCGCCAACATCTGTCGTTTCCTGACTTGTTAACTTTAGCCATTCTGACTGGTGTGAGGTGATATCTCATTGAGGTTTTGATTTGGATTTCCCTGATGCCGAGCGATATTGAGCACTTTTTCATGTGTCTGTTGGCCATTTGGATGTCTTCTTTGGAAAAATGTCTGTTCATGTCTTCTGCCCATTTCTTAATTGGATTCTTTGTTCTTTGGGTGTTGAGTTTGATGAGTTCTTTATAGATTTTGGATACTAGCCCTTTATCTGATATGTCATTTGCAAATATCTTCTCCCATTCTTTCGGTTGTCTTTTGTGGACAACCTCACTCTTAAGTGACTTAGACCTCTACTACTCAAAATAGTAGCCACTCACCACATGTGGCTAAATTTAAATTAAATTACTTAAAGTTAAATAAAGTTATAAATACCGTTCCTCAATCATACTAGCTACATTTGAAGCTCAATAGCCACAAGTGGCTGGTGGCTACAAATTGAAGAGTGTAGAATGTTTCCATTTTTGTGGAAAGTTTATTTGAACACTGCTTGTCTAGAGTCTGTTACACCATCTTTGTGTTCAGTATAGACTGTTACCATAGCTTTCTTGTTTACTAATCAGTTTGTAGGATCCCTCCTTTAAATACATTATAATGTCAGATTAATTTTACCTAAGACCTATTCAGTAAATACCTTGACCAAAAAATCTTTAAAAAATCCTACTGACTAGGAATTCATGGCATAACTTTCAACACCCAGTGCCTTTTTAACGGACCACAGTAAACCTCTTTAAATTTATCATGCTATGTTCCCCAAAACGAATGTGCTCATCAAGAAAAAGTGGACCAGATTCATTCTAAACTCCAGTCCATTGCTCACATCCTCACAAGAATTTCCTCCTCACCTTTCCTCACATGGTTTACCAAAATCCTGAGCCCCATGTAACCCCCATCTTTCCATGAATTCTCTGGGACTCTCCTGTTGTCGGTGATCCCAATCTTTTCTTCTACTCACACTCCTGCAGCATGTCTGGATAGAAAGAAGGCTTTCTTGTACTTGCCATGTGAAAATGGTCGGTAGTATCTGCACAGAATGCAGTGTTGAGAGAAGCTATGAAAAGGCATAGGGGAAGAGGGATGAGATCAAGTGGCAAGCATAGTCATCAGTAAGATAAGGAGAGGATGCCAAACAAGCCATATGCCTGTCAAGCCTTCTCTGGGTAGGTATTTGAATCCCCAAGTATTCATTCTGGGCACCTTACTTGTCATGCTCTCCTCTCCCCTCTCTGCATATACAAATGTGACTTTCCCAAGGCTCGGCTCTCATATTCAGCTTCTCTGGTGAAACCCTGGAAAGACCTTGGGAATCTTGTACTTTACGAATATACTTTATCACACTACATATTATAAATTCTCTAAAAGCAATCTTGCTTCTCTTCATTGGGCCTAAAACCTTGCAATATTTAAAGAAAATACTAAACAAACTTTTTGTGAAATGAAAGAACAATTGTTACAGTTGCCATGATTCATTATTTTCATTTAAATGACTTCACTATAAAGAGAAAAAAAAATAAATTCGAATTTGAATTTTTCTTCGCCTTGAACTTTTGCTCAAATTTAAGTCCCTTTTCTTTTATTTCATGAATATATGTTAAAAACTTGTAAGGAGGGGCGCCTGGGTGGCTCAGTCGTTAAGCGTCTGCCTTCAGCTCAGGTCATGATCCCAGGGTCCTGGGATCAGGCCACACGTCGGGCTCCTCGCTCAGCGGGAAGCCTGCTTCTCCCTCTCCACTCCCCCTGCTTGTGTTCCCTCTCTCGCTGTGTCTCTCTCTGTCAAATAAGTAAATAAAAAATCTTAAAAAAAAAAAAAACTTGTAAGGAGATCTGGATTGGAAATTTTCTCTTGCTGATCTAAAATGAGAAATTCTGGACTTAGAGTTTGATGTCAAAAGATTATATCACTAGGGTGCCTGGGGGAGCTCAGTTGGTTAAACTTCGACTCTTGATTCGGGCTCAGGTCGTGGTCGTAGGATCCCAAGATTGAGCCTCGTGTCAAGTACCAGGTCTGGCTCTGTGCTCAGTGGGGAGTCTGCTTGAGATTATCTCTCTCCCTCTCCCATTGCTGACCCCCCCCACTCTCTCTCTCTCTCTCAAATAAATAAATAAACCTTAAAAAGAAGAGTATATTACTAAAACCCAGATCAAATTTGAATAAATATCTGGATTTCTGAAGATTTTATTTTATTTTTTTTAGATTTTATTTATTTATTTGAGAGAGAGAGCACATGAGAGGGAGAAGGGTCAGAGGGAGAAGCAGACTCCCTGCTGAGCAGGGAGCCTGATGCGGGACTCGATCCTGGGACTCCAGGATCATGACCTGAGCCGAAGGCAGTCGCTTAACCAACTGAGCCACCCAGGCACCCTGGATTTCTGAAGATTTTAAAGGAAAGGAAATCACACTCAAAATCA
Organism: Mirounga leonina; assembly: GCF_011800145.1. Taxonomy (NCBI): domain Eukaryota; kingdom Metazoa; phylum Chordata; class Mammalia; order Carnivora; family Phocidae; genus Mirounga; species Mirounga leonina. The sequence goes on along the minus strand of NW_023270597.1, from coordinate 19,992 downwards.
AGCTCCGTTTATCCATAAACTAACTTAAAAGAAATTGCATTTGACAAACATGAAAAACCAATCAACTGCTCCTATTTGTGATTAATACTCAGATTTTAAATGTGAACTAAAACATTTCTAATTGTTCACCCACATATATAAGAAAATCTTGGCATTAATTTAAGTAATCGTTATAAGATCATATTGGTCATTCATTTTACTTATTTTTTAGTTTATTAGAAATGCCAAGCACTGGGGCGCCTGAGCGGCTCAGTTGTTAAGCGTCTGCCTTCAGCTCAGGTCATGATCCCAGCGTCCTGGGATCGAGCCCCGCGTCGAGCCCCGCGTCGAGCCCCGCGTCGGGCTCCCTGTTCGGCGGGAAGCCTGCTTCTCCCTCTCCCGCTCCCCCTGCTTGTGTTCTCTCTCTCGCTATGTATCTCTCTGTCAGATAATAATAAATAAATAAATAAATAAATAAATAAATAAATAAATAAATAAGAAATGCCAAGCACTAAGCTTTGCCACAAGTATTCAATAACTACTGAAGGAATTAACTGCAGATCTGCTGTCTTATTTTCCTAGCCCCCCCAAAAAAAGACAAATGGTAGGTCTAAATACCATGATGCCCATTACTCACAAAAGGTTGCTTAGCTGTTTTATTCAGAATGCATTTCTAGTCATTACTCAGAGCAGCAATGTGTAGACAGGAAAAGAAAAATAAAACAGTTCTCAAGAAGTCCATCTAAAGTGAGGTTGATGATATAAGGCATAGAAACCCCCAAATTAAATGTCATAGTTGACTTTAGAATAGCCTAAAACCCATTGATATCCTTCCATATTTGATCCAACGCATTATTTCCAGAGACTGAACCCAGAAAGAGTTGCTTAAGCCCAGAAGGCTTATTCTGGCCTAGCTCCAATGCTATTGAGCATCTATAAGGCTTCTTTGACTGTACATCCATTATACATAGTACTGACATATATAAAGCTGTGTGCATTTAATTTTATAATGATTGTTCATCTGTGGGGGACTTAAGTTATATATATAAAAAATACATAAAGGTGGGATAGTAGAACGGTGGGATAATGTTTTCCGTGAAAGTGGTTGAAAACTGATTTTTTTTTTTTTTAAGATTTTATTTATTTGAGAGAGAGAGCGCGCGCACATGAGAGAGGGGAGGGTCAGAGGGAGAAGCAGACTCTCTGCTCAGCAGGGAGCCCAATGTGGGACTCGATCCTGGGACTCCAGGATCATGACCTGAGCCGAAGGCAGTCGCTTAACCAACTGAGCCACTCAGGCGTCCCGAAAACTGATCGTTTTAAGGACATGCTGCAACGAGCTTCCACTGGCAGCAGTAAGGCTCTCAAAATTAGTCATTCTCTTTTTCTCTAACAACAGAAAGTAATTGGAGACTTCTATTGCTATAAAATAAATAATTATCATTTATCCTGAATAGCTAGTATTACTTTCTTGTGATGTTATAAAATCAAGATGATTGACATATGAAATGTGGCTTACAGTTATGAAATAACGTCAAGAGTAAAAACTTTTTGGAAAGCACAAAAAGTAAGGAAGATGTATGTGTTGATCATGAAACAGTCATATAATAACCCAATGAGCACAGAAAAATGGAAAGTGTGACAGTGATAACTTATGCATAATATGTAGACTCAAAAGACTTCACTCTAAAATATAATTTAAACTTGGAGACATTTTCAATGAGGATTATGTCAAAATTTATAAGTGAGTAATAGTAATAACAAGAACCTGACATTTCCAGTAATCAATTAAGAGAAATTTGTCAAGGCAACATAATTTAAAGACAATTGTAACTAGTGATGAAGCATGGTATTTTTTCTATAACTTGGAAACAAAATAGCAAAACACATTGGAAAACTCCAAACACACCCAGAGAAAGAGGGCACAAACAAAAGTCAGAAAAGAAGACAATGGTTATTTGTTACTTTGACATCAACGCCGTGGCTCCTGCAGAATTCCGCCTACAACATCAAGAAGTCAAGCCTGGGTAGGAAATAGAAATTGAGAATTTCAAGGATTTGATATGATGGAAAAGTAGAACAGTGATTCCCTGCATCTCACTGATGCTGCTTTAGCTCAGTATTTATTTATTAAATATTCGTTGAGAACTATGTGCTAGGCAAATCCCAGCTTTCATGAACCTTACATTCTAGTGGGTAGACTGATTGTGGAAGAATCGACACATGGATAAAATAATTTTAGGTAGTAATGAAAGCCATAATGAAGAACTAAAGATAAAAAACAAATAGTACATTATATGTTAAAAAAAGAAAAAGAGGAAGAAGATAGCAGGAAGGGAAAAATGAAGGGGGGGAAATTGGAGGGGGAGACGAACCATGAGAGACTATGGACTCTGAGAAACAAACTGAGGGTTCTAGAGGGGAGGGGGCTGGGAGGATGGGTTAGCCTGGTGATGGGTATTAAAGAGGGCACGTTCTGCATGGAGCACTGGGTGTTATAAACAAACAATGAATCATGGAACAGTACATCAAAAACTAATGATGTATGGTGATTAACATAACATAATAAAAAAAAATTTTTTTAAAAAGAACAAGCTCTGTATGCTTCTTAACCAGCAAGAGGGCCTGTGTGAGCAAAGGCAAGAGGAGAAGGACAGATGTGGTTGGAGACAGAGTCAGATTGTGCAAAGCATTGTAGGAGGGGTAAATGAGTTTCCCCCTTAGTGTGATGACAACCACGTGTGAGTTCTGTTACCTGATTTACAATTTTACAAGTTCATTCTGGCTGCTATTATAACACTGTAGGGGAACAACAAGGAAACAGAGAAACTAATTAGGACTCTTTCAAAATATTCCTGAGGAGAGATAATGGTGTCTTGGGCAAAGGAGAAGTGGGGGAGGTGGTGAGAAGTCCTTGGATTTAGGTCATATTTAAAAGTTAAAATGAACAGGTCTTTTTTTTTTTTAAAGATTTTATTTATTTATTTGAGAGAGAGATTGAGAGACAGAGAGCATGAGAGGGAGGAGGGTCAGAGGGAGAAGCAGACTCCCTGCTGAGCAGGGAGCCTGATGCGGGACTCGATCCCGGGACTCCAGGATCATGACCTGAGCTGAAGGCAGTCGCTTAACCAACTGAGCCACGCAGGCGCCCAAAATGAACAGGTCTTAACAATGAATCATTATGAGGTTTGCAGGAGGTGAGGCAAGAATAACTTAATATGCAAAAACCTGTATCCAAGTAAATCTTTCTATACTGGAAGTTTTTAAGATTTTGCTGGCTTTGAGGGCAATGATCAAAGAAAGATCTCAGGTACGTTTTGAGGAGTTGCCAGAGATGAGTTCTTTGAAAGTCTCCTAGGATGTCCTTGAATGTACAAGTTCAGGAACTCTTGATAAAGACAACCACACACATGGGGAGCCTCACTGGCTCAGCTGGTGGAGCATGTGACTCTTGATCTCGGGTCGTGAGTTTGAGCCCCACGTTGGGTGTGGATCTTACTTAAAAAAAAAAAAAAAAGATAACCACAGACATAATTTTAAGTTCAGCCATATTATGTCACTGTCAAAGATAAATGTTGCCAGATGGATTCACTTAAGCATATGTGACCCATGGACTTCTCTCAAACCAGATAGCGAATGAATAAATGTAGCAGTTTAGTTACCCATCCTTGCATCCCAGCCTTCAAAAACAATTACTATTTGATCTATAGACCAGATAAAGAGCAGATAGATAATTTTTATGCTTAGAGCAGAGATCCTTAGGTCACACATGGCTTTTTGGAAGGGAACCATGAATCCCTATATGTACCAAGTATTATCTGCAGACTGAAAAAATTAATAATTATTGCACATATGTATAATATTTGAAAATATCTGGAAATTCAGTGTGATTAATTATAGACATAATTATTTAAATGTATTACTTAATAATTAGTAGTTTTCTGCCATGTATTACTCAAAGATCACACACCACAAATAACAAATCAGGAAATTTGTGGTGTTGGTTAACCAAGAATATTGACTCAGTTTTTTTTTTTTTTTTTAACCTGGATAGAGGACCCAGGCACTCTGAGGAGCCTAAGATGTACAAGTTCTCAGCAGAGGGGAAATATAGTGAGGACAGTCAGGGAAGCAAATATATGGTCAGCTAGCTGACCTGGTAACTGGTAGTCCCTACAGCCCGGTGTGGCCCATGGCAGAGGGCCCTCCAAGTGCACTCAGTGAGAGTCTATAAAACCATCTGATACCTGCTGTAGGCCAATCACTGGGATTTTCACTTTCTATTTCATACTGGGCTCTGGAATCCTACACAGGCCTCAAGTCCTAAAGGCTTCTGTGGTTTGTATTTTATGATTTAATACAGAAATATTTGTCTCATTCTAGTAACAATTTCCAAATGGTAGATAAATTGATTTAATAGTAATTTCATATTTAGAAATTTCCTTAACATTTGATTTTTTTCTTATCTTCATACTCACCACTCATCGACATAATTATGTTTGAAACCTACAATCTTGCTACCAGTTTTTAAGCTTCATAAAGACACCTTTCCTGTCTAGTTCACTGCTATAATCTCAAGCCTAAACACAGTACTAAGAACTGTTTAATGGATGCATAATAAAGATTTCACTCGTTTAACAGTTATTTTTAAGTACCTACTAAATATCTACTTGACCTAAGAGCTAGGTTAGAGCATAAATAAATAAAAGTAGTTGCTCTTACAGAGTTCATATTCCAGTGAATATTTGATGAATGATGAGCAAGAAGTTTTTACTTGATTCATAGTCTCACACTTACTTCCCAGGTGTGGTGTTAGGATGTTTAAGAGTCCCTCAGTTGTTTATTTAAATAATACCTGAAGAACTATGTCAGAAGACATGTCCCTCTCTCTCTTTTTCTCATGCTCTCTCTCTGTCTCTCTCCTTCCCTCTGCCCCCATCTCTCTGTGTTTTCCTCAGGTGACAGACAACTACCAGCCCACCCAATAACCACTTTCCTCTTATCCCACAGTAACCAAATCTTAGGAAATACGTCCCTGGGAAATTCTGCACGTCCCGGACTCACTGATGATTGGGCATGGCCATGCAACTAAGTTCTGGCCACCAAAACTTAACTAGAACTTATTGGTGGTACATCTGGGAAAATTGTTCAAAAAAATGTGGCCTTTTGCAAGTCCCCCTTGCTTAGGGCCTGAGCTATTCTGTCACTAAACTCCATATTCTTCTTAATGTTCCCTATACTACGACAAACAGAGAAAAGTTTTCAAAATACAGAAATGGACATGATAATATGATAGGGGAAAAAAAGCATTTGGTATATTCAAGACAAAAGGCAAATTTTAAAGATTTGTGAAAGCTAATAAATATAAGCTAAAAATAAAGGAATAACCATGTAATACACAAATATGTAATAGGTTAAGAGGAATTTTGTGCATTATTACATAGAGATGAGAAGAACAGGTTCTGAATGTAGTCAGACCTATACATAAATAGCAATTACTAATTGTGTGAACTTTGACAAATTATGTAAGCTCTCTCGGCCTTCATTTCTTTATTTTAAAATGATAATACTACTACTAATTTTACTGTAATGTTCCAAGGATTAAGTTAGATAAGTTTATGAGGTTTTTAACATATAGATTAAGGATCAATACATGGAATTTTCAATTAAAAAGGCAATATATTAAGAATAATAGTATAGAACAAAACTGATGTTTGGAAAGAATAAAAATTTAGAGGATAAAGTGAGAAGTTGTAATATATATACATATGCATACATAATTTAACAATTAAGAAGGTCAAAAGAAAGCTTTTAAGAAGGCAACAGTATACATTTAGGGCTTAATCAATTTTTGCTAAGAAAAACAGGATCATTTGAGTAGTGTTTATAAAAAAAAAAAAAGTCCCCTGGGAGGTGGGGAAAATGGAGAGATGTTGTTTAAGGATACAAACTTCCAGTTATAAGATGAATAGTTCTGAGGAGGTGATGGATAACATGGTGACTATAGTCAATACTGTATTATACGCCCAAAAGTTGCTAAGAGGGTAGATCTTAAATGTTCTCATCACACACACACACACACACACACACACACACACACACACACACAATCGTAAATATGTAAAGTGATGGTTGTATTAACTAACCTTATACCAGGAATCATTTAACAATATGCTTGTGTATCAAATCATCACTTTGTACACCTTAAATAGGCACAATATTATTTGTCAATTACATCTCCGTACAGCTATAAAAAATCTATAGACCTCCAATTAGCCTTCCCAATATTCCAGGATCTCTGGCCAGATGTCTGCCAGGAGAGCTAAGGGCAGAGAGCAAAACCCTTGGCCTCTTGCTTTTTGCCTCACACTCTTGGTTGCCTGTGTGTTTAAGTAATTTGGGGCAAGGCCTAAATCCAACACCTGTCATGCGGTGTTTATGCCGATAAAAGCAAACCCTCCCACCCACTAACGACTAGCAATCCTTTTATAAAGCCACCACTTATGGAATGTCAAACACAATATTGTGTTTGCTGCTGAGTCTCATTAGTTTTCTAGCTTGATCTTCCTTGCTTTTATTTCCATGTCAATTTGCAAATCATCTTGCCAGATTTATAGCATTTGATATACTGTAAGTTGGATTCTACTTTCTAAAACCTTGGAAACACATTTAAGAGAAACGTCGCATCCAATTTCAATTTTAATATTTAAAATGGTTTTAAACTTCAGAGTGTTTTTTTCTTTCTTATTTCAGAGACCACTCACCCTTGCACTCCTATCTAGTTATATTTTAATCTGAGTATGGCGAGGAAGAGTGGAATAAAGAGTACCCAATCTTTGGCCTGAATTTAACAAGGGCACATGGTTGAACAAGAGGTAATTCTTAGGTTACACACACACACACACACACACACATCCCTCATCTCATTGAATTTCCTAGCACCAAGGATAATGTGTGGGTTTGTTTTTTTTTTTGGTTTGTCTTCTGATGTCCCAAGTCTGCAGATATTTTAAAATTTAGGTAGGAAGGGGGTCAAGTTCTTAATCAAGCAAAAAACAGCCTTACTGTGTTTTTTTTTTCCAAAATATAAGTCTCCCCAGTTCTTCAAGAAAAATATGTGTTAACTGTGGAAAGTCAGAATGTCAAGTCTCTTGTCAAAGGGCAGATTGATGTGATATGAACTGAAAGAGAGAAACATTAGCTAAACTGTAACCCTCCTGAGACAAAAAATTTAATAAAACCAAGTAGACTTTGAAGTTTATTCATTATTTAAGGTGATTTTTTTCATGAACTTGTCTCCTTTTATATGTTATCCAAATATCCATATATTTTCCCATAGGGATAAGAAAAAAATGCACATAAGACTTTTTGAACATATGGGTTTCTAAGTTTCACACTGATACAGATAAGGTACTTCTATAAGATCTTATACTGGCCACATGGTTAGATTGGAAGCATCCAGAGCTTGACTACCCATGGCCAGAGATGCCTAAAACTACTTTGAAATGTAAAGTGCATGATTCTAAGAAGTTAGAAGAATCTCTAACCTCTCTCTCACCACTCTGGCAACTTATCCAAAGGAACATTTTCCAACATATGTTACTTAAAATGCATATCCTCACTGGATGTTTGTAAAACAACTGGTTAATTTAAACAGGCTTCTTCATTGCAAACTTTCTCAGAACATTTGCTAAACTAATGTGCATGGGGAGGGACAGAAATATATATAATATGTAATATGTCAGGTCTTAGGCTTATTTTCCCATAGAAGATATTGTTCTTTTTCCAGTGCAAGGAAGAGTCAATATGTGTGAAGCAAAGGCAGGGTTAAAAAAGAGGATGAGAGGGAAAAAAAAAAACAAAAAACTAGTGAAGCTAACAAAGGCTGGAAGAGAAAAAAGAAAATTTCCACAGGGCTAAAACTAGAGCTCCTGGAAATCAGGGCCATTTCTTTATTGGAATTGTTAAACTTACAGTGTGATATAAATAACTGTTTTCTGAGCTGAGAACAGTCATGCTACTATTGGCTAGACTCATCCTGTTAACAATTTGTAGCAGTATGATATTTTGATATACTAACTGATTACACTTTCCTGCCTGCCATGTCCTTTTTGTTCCTTTGGCCTTCCCCATGCAAACCCGCATGAAGAATCCCCACTGTCTCAGCTGATGGTTGTTACACCAGAAGTGGAAGAGGTGGGGGGATTCAAAGACTTGATTTTCCAGTTTAGAAAAAAAAAAAATCTGACCAGTCAGACAGTGTCCCTTTGTCAGGGACACTAGACAGGTTGGAGAGGGAGGGGTGAATCAGAGAGGACATAAGAGGTTTAAATGCAGGAGAGTCCTTCAAAAGGGCCCTGGTGCTCCACTCCCCTCTAGCTTCCCAGTTCGCAAAAACATCTTATAGGTTGGGCATACCAAAGCGGGAAGGTTCTGGGTGCCTTTCCTCTTCTGGAGAGTACTTAGGAAAAAATTCCCAGTCTTTCCAGTATGGAAGGATGCAAGGCAGTTGTGTGAAGGGGCTGCAGATGTGTGTAGGATGGAGGCCTTGAGATGGTCTTGCTGAGTTTCCTGGAGCCTAGATGCAGGGGGCTGAAGTTAGCTGAGTCAGAGAAACTCTCAGGAAGTACCTGCTCGCATCAAAGCTGAGGACAGGGGGATGAAAACTCAGTTGTGACATGGGGCTGGATGACCACACTGAGTCCAAGAGGAGATGTCTTTTCCCTTCCCTCGCCCTTGTCATTCAGTATCATTTCATCTATTTGTAGAAGAGAGAACCAATGAATACAGAGTTTATGTGTCCTAGGAAAGTTCACATAGCTAGTAAGTGGCCCAACCAGAGCTCTATGAATCCAAATTTGATGCTCCTTGAACTACTTCATGGCAAATGGGAACACAGTCGGCTTAGGGAGAAAATGATGCACTGAATTAAAAAAAAAATTGTTTTTGCTTGAAATCTCATTTAGAAATTTGACAGTTGGAAATTAAAGACTCGATTTCAGAGACTAAGGTTTAGAGAAAGAAGCCATGGCCTTGGTTATAGTGTAGGGGAACATGGTGAAGGGGAATGTCGGTGGTGGAGGGGAGAGGGAGGATAGGACTGGGGGGGAAAGCCTGCAGGTTGGCAGCCAAGGCAGGGGAGGAAGAGCCCAGCTAGAAAAAGAGGGAAAGAATGCGAAGATGATCCAACAGTCAAAAAAGTTTCAAGAAGAATGTGTCTCCTGCTTTTAGTTAAAAATATAACGGAGAGCCGATCACAACTGTTCTCAAGGCCTCGTGTCAGAAAGACAGGCATCAAATTTTGAGCAATTAACCTACAGGAAAACAAGTCATTTTCTCACTCATTTACTACATATCCAATTCCTATAAATGTAGTTATAGAATTTCCTAATGATACACAGATGATTTGGAGTAGTAAATCAGGAGGAGTAGGAAATGTTCTGGAATTAAAATAAAACATAGAATAAGTAACATGTAAAATCACATCTATGGGGCGCCTGGGTGGCTCAGTTGGTTGAGCGACTGCCTTCGGCTCAGGTCATGATCCTGGAGTCCCTGGATGGAGTCCCGCATCGGGCTCCCTGCTCGGCAGGGAGTCTGCTTCGCCCTCTGACCCTATCCCCTCTCATGTGTTCTCATCTCATTCTCTCTCTCTCAAATAAATAAATAAATAAATAATCTTTTAAAAATAAATAAATAAATAAATAAAATCACATCTACGGTAAAGAGTGCAGAAAATTATTCAAAGAAGTAACACCCCCTAAAATGCAGCAATGGCAATAAGGTGCATAAACAGCTCTAGAGACTCTCCTACTTCTGCATCCACTCCCTAGAACACAAAGTTAAAAAAAAATCAAAGATACTTCTAGTGATGTTCCAGAACCTGCATAAAAAAATTTCTAATTAACGAACTCCGGCAAAGAAATCAGGAAAGTATGCAGTTTCTTTTAGAATAAATATTCATCAGAAGTATTGGCAAAGGAACATGGTAAAGTAACAGGAAAATTTATTTATGTGGAACGGTTTGATCCTAAAGTAATTCTTCATTTTCCCAGTATTTCAGTCAGTCAGGAATCTTCTTTAGGTGATAATAATGTGACACGCATGTATTTGACAAAGTATCAACACAATTTAGTGTCTCCAGAGCTCGGCCTCTGGAGCCAAGCAGTTGGAGTTAGAATCCTGGGTCTGATGCTCACAGACTAGGACTCTGTGCAGGTTTTCTGCATCTTTCTGCCTCAGTTTCTTCATCACAAAATGGTAATAATAAATATATTATTTTGTGGGAATTCATACAAAATAGCACTTAAAATAGTGCCTGGGACACAAGTGAACATACTATATAACTTTGCTACTATTATTACATGCCATATGATTTTATTAATTACAACTTTCATGAGGTTATTAGAAAATGCAGAGAGTAGAATAACTTTGAATAAATTTAGTGAAAATATCCAGAAATAATTTCCCTTTACTGTGCTTTATTTTGCTGATTATCTTCTCCTATGTTTTAGGATAGCTACTTTTGCTTAACCTTAAGAAAAATAATCCAGAACATTATCATGATTGTAGAAAAAGAAAAGAATATTCTAAATAACCATATATGATGATCTTAGATAAATATCTCTTAAGGTCCCCTTTCAAATCTGAATGTCTGCCCTAGGGAAACCAAATAAACATAGACCTTTCCATGTTTTGTAGATTTACCATGTGTGAACTTCTGGACATAGGTACAAAAGCTTACAACATAAATCTGGGCTGTCCTGGACATAGGTAAACTAATCCTACTGTGGACAGAGGTGGAGACAGATGGAAAGGACAGCTACTGCAGGTAGGTATGAATGACTACGTTCCCATCTGGGGGGGACTGCCAGGCTTTCAGAAAATGGACCCAACAGTAATTTTTAACAACATACATCTTTCCTTCTGGAAGCAATACACCAATCTGCAAATAATCTTGTTTCTTTTTCAGTTCTTGGAATTTAAACTAATTTAGGTTTTAGACTCTGACAAGGATTGCTTTCCAATGGAAGTGGTTATTGGAAGTTTTTTACTTTCTTCCCTGATGGCTCTCCTTTGTGAAAATTCACACCTGTTTTATATATAGACGGATATAGTTGTGGGCATAAATATAGGTATAGATTAACAAATCAGTTCTTTTTGATTTTTGCTAATATTATCTTTTCATTTTATCCTAGCTTAAATAAAATTCTTGAAAGTTCTCCCTTCAGAGTCTCAGAATGAAAGCAGGCCTGTAAATAACCAGGTGAAAAAGTACCAATTAATAGTTTAGTCCTGGAAGATAACTTCAGAAATTTTATGTACAATTCTTCTTGTAACTTTTCTAAAATTAAGCATTAGTGACTTACCCCTTGAATTTAGGTTTATCTTTATGATGTGAAAACTTTCAATCTAAAAGACAACGAATGATTTTCTATCCCTTCCTTTTCTTGTGTCTCTGAACAGATACAACTTCCAAGTAATCCAAGGTCCACTATTTTTCAGGGTATTTCTTCTGTACTAAGGATATTCTTAAAGAAGACACCTTAATCACACAGGCTAGTGACTCCGGGACTGTCACTTCTCTTGAGGCAGTGTAACTTACTGGTTAAGAGCATGGATTTTGGAACAAGACTAACCTGGTTTTGAATTTCTATCACATATTAACTCAATGGTCAGTGGAAAGATATTTCACTTTTATGAATTTCAGTAAGATTCAAAATGTTAAAAAAATAAGGATAATTAAGGATAATAAGGATAAGACTTCTTTAAATCTCTCTCATACAAATTAAATGAGATTCATTCTTTCATTATTCAAAGCTCTATTGAGTACCTCATTATGTATTAAACTCTAGAGCAGAGGGATACAATGAGGTGAATAGAGACAGATAACCATATTCACAAATAAAAGAAGAAAATATCAGTTAGTGATGAGAAATATGATAAAGAAAATAAAACCGTTGGGCTCCTGAGTGTTTCAGTCAAGTGTCCGTCTTTGGCTCAGGTCATGATCCCAGGGTTCTGGGATCCAGTCCCAACGTTTTCCGGTGTGTGGTGGGGGGGGGTCTCTGCTCAGTAGGGAGCCTGCTTCTCCCTCTCCCTCTGCTGCTCCCCTTGCTTGAGCACTCTCTCTCCTCTCGCTCGCTCTCTCTGTCAAACAAATAAATAAAATCTTCTAAAAAAAAAGAAAAAAGAAAACTGTTCAATGTGAAAGTAGTTGGACTACTTTAAAGGGGTAGTTGGGGAGGCCTTCTGAGGAGGTGCTATCTGAATTGAGATCAACAAGCAAAAGGAGTAAGTTGCAAGAAGAATTTTCTGGGTGGGAACTTTCTGGGCAAAAGGAAGAGTAAATGCAAAGATCATGAGATGGAAACAAGATCAGTTTATTCAGGGGACAAAAAGGAGGCCAGGATAGCAGGCATTTAATGATTCAGAGAGGGTAGTAGCACAGTACAGAGATCAGAGAGATTAGAAGTAGAAGCTAAGCACTGCTGCTCGGAGTCAAACAAAAGAGAATTTGGGGTCAAATTCTCTTTACCACTTGCCAGCTCTGAGACAAGAAGCACTTAAAGTATTTGACCCCTGATCTCTTTATCTGTAAATTTATATACTTTCGGGCTATGATTATAGTTTTCTTTAAATTACAGAGTACATAAAAATTCCCCCCAAATGGCAGGAGCCATTATTATTATTATCATTATTCTCTTACTACTTTTCCTAAAGTAATCCAGTACACTTGCCCCTAAAGGCATAGATGTATCATCCCAGTACACATCTCTGTGAAATAACTATTTCAGCATGTAGTCGGCTAGTACAATATTTCAAATCCAGTGAGGATGAAAGATGTTCTAAAAAATCCTTTTTCCAGTCTTTCCGCAGTTCCTAGAGCTCTGTGCCTTAAAGCATTATTTTTTACCACACAAGCATAGCAAGGTTAGATGCTGGCTGGAGAAGGGCGAAGTGATTTATAAAGTCACTTTCATTTTTCAAGGGTTTTTCTTTCCAATGATAAGTGAGGAAATGTCATTGGGAATGTCAGCTGGGAATAAACTAAAATATTTCAGTTGCTGTGGGTTCACTTACTTATTGTCTGTATCCTGTACTTTGACATTTGATCAAAAGCCACATAAATCTTGGTTTGTTTCCTCCAAACCAAGTTTATTTCTTCTGTATCCTGAATTCGATCCTTCTTTCTCATATTGTATTTCTTTATCACCCCTGTCCTTGTTGGTTCTTCTAATGATCCATGTTCCTCTGCAGCTGTATTTCCACCGGACTCATTCTCTCTTCAAACCTGTTTTGAGCTCTCTCACTGGTCCCTCAGCATTTGGTCCCCCAATATTTATACACAGGGAAGAAATTTTATTAAAAGCTAATAATGGCCATGGTTGTTTTTTTTTTTTTTTTTTTAAGATTTTTATTTGAGAGAGAGAGTGGGTGAGAGACAGCACAAGCCAAGGGAGAGGTGGAGGGAAACGTAGGAGCAGACGAGCAGGGAGCGCAATGTGTGACTCGATCCCAGGATGCTGGGATCATGACCTGAGCTGAAGGCAGACGCTTAACCAGCTGAGCCACCCAGGCGTCCCAGTGGCCCTGTTTTTGAAAGGGTACAAGTCATCACTTTTTCCAGGTTTGGGATGTGAGAAAGAACCATCAAAGACACAAGTGACGCAGCACCAGAGTTTATATCCAAATCACAACTATTCTAATTATGTTGGAAAAAGTCAAATATACGGATATTTCCAAATATATGGAATACTGCCCATCAGATAAAGTATATCAGTGTTTCACTTAATTTCCCACTTTTTGTTCTGGCACTTTAAGCTGAACTTAAGGAAACATTAGCTGAACTTAAACTTTTTAAATGTAAGGGTTATTTTTTGATTGTTTTAAAAATAGCTTTCTTTAGACTATAAAATAAAAATATTCATAATGAAGAAAAGTAGAAAGAAGAAAATGCAAACCATTCCTGAACTTGGTTACATGTCCAAGCATATATTCTTAGGATGTGGCCAAACACGTGACGGTGGATAAAAGTGTGTGAGGGGCTAATTAAGAGAGTGGCTAGCCTCTCTGACAGTCAGCTCTGGCTGCCGTAACAAACTACCACAGACTTGGTGACGTAAACAACAGAAATTTATTTTCTAGTTCTAGAGGCTAGAAGTCCAAGGTCAAAATGACAGCCGGCTTAGCTCCTCCTGAGGCCTTTCCCCTTGACCTGCAAATGGCCACCTTCTTCCTGGACCCTCAGGAGATCTTTCCTCTGTGTATGCACATCCCTGGTGTCTCTGTGTGTGTTCAAATTTCCTCTTCTTATAAGGACTCCAGTCAGATTGAACCCAGGACTCACTCTAATGGCCTCATTTTAACTTAATCACCTACTTAAAGGCCCCATATCTAAAACCAGTCAAATTCTGAGGTAGTGGCGTTTAGGGCTTCAACGTATGAATTTGGGGGGACATAATTCTGCCCATAACACCGCCCATTTTTAAGCCCCAGAGATTTTTTTTTCTTTTGTGCCTGGAGCAACCAGGGCCTTAGGGACTGGCTACTAGAAAAGCAAACAAAAACTAAATCTGAGGAAGATACCAGAATGTTCACTGTTTATTTATGATGATAACTAAGAATGTCACTCAGACTAAAAATTCTATTATTGGCGTCACAGAAAATGGTCCATGTGCTCAAGCTACATAGGGCTTTAGAAGGTTGCCTGATCTGTTGTTTGTTTTCCAAAATCACTATGCAATTAATGCAATTCTAATACTCTCTATGTAGAGACAGCATCAGATCCCACAGGTAAGGGCTCAGTCCCACAAGACTACAATCTCTTTAGATGTCAATTGCAAGTCCGTGCTTCTGGCCAACGAGCTAGAGATTGGAGGTTCCCACAACCTCCTCCTCTGGTTTGATTAATTTACTAGAATGGCTTGCACAACTCAGAGAAACATTTACTTATGTTTACCAATTTATTATAAAAGATATTATAAAGGCTATAGATGAACAGCCAGATGAAGAGGTGTATAGGGTAAGGTTAAGAAGGGTCCTGAATATAGGAGCTTTTGTCCTCATGGACCTGGTGCACCACCCTCCTAGCAATTTGATGTGTTCACCAATGTGGAACCTCTCCAAACCTGTCCTTTGGATTTTTACGAAGGCTTAATTACCTAGGCATGATTGATTAAATCGTTGGCCATTGATGATTGAACTAAAATCTCCACCCCCATTCTTCTCCCCAGAGTTGGGGTGGCGGTGGGTGTGGGACTGAAAGTTCTAACTCTCTAATCCTTGGTTGGTTCCCTTGGCAACCAGCCCCCATCCTTACTTTCTGAAAATCTCATTAACATAAACTCAGGTATGGACTAATAAAAGGACTTGTTATGAAAAGGGACTTGCTATGAATAGCAAAAGACACTTTTATCTCTGTTATTATGTAGGAAATTCCAAGGGTTTTTGAAGCTCTGTGTCAGTAGTGGGATGAAGACTAAATAATGTATTTCTTATAATAAATCACAATATCATATCTGGTTACCTTCAACTCTGAAATATGCTTAACTAATACTGAGCATCTCCACCTTTTGATTAATACCTTTTTCTTCACATTTGTTAATATATATAGAAATTTACAAATATTGTGAAGTCTTATTGGAATATGAATCACTTTGTCTCCTAGGCTGATTTTACAAACTGACTCTGACAATAACTGATTTCTCTTTGTTTTTTGGGTTAGTACCACCTATCACAGTAAAGAACAGGATTGATAAAGACCACAAGTTAGAGTTTGTTATCTTTCTTTTTCATACATGCAAATAAATGAATAATATTTCTCATGACATTAACTATTCTATATCACAGAAGAGTAATTTTCACTATTACAGATGTGCATTTGTTGAACATCAGTATTGTTTGCATTTTATTAGTGAATGTGCCACTTAATCATTATGAACAGCTAATGGTTGCATAACATTCCCTTATCCACTTATAGTCAGATGTTAGATTTATATCAGTTTTTTTCATAGTAAATACAATTGTGAAGAGCATTCGTTTAACATGTCTTAGGATACTTTTAATTATTGATTAATTTATTAGTAAAATTGTCTCCCCAAATTTACTATGATGTGGCATATTTTTAAGGCTGTTGATATACACTGTACAAACTACCCTATACAAGGGTGGTACTAATTTATACTCTTACTAACAGTGTTGAAAAGCTGTTTCCCCACAGCTATCATTTATGAGTAATTTGGTGGAAAATACTATTTTAAAAATATTTTTCCTTTTGGTATATTAAACACTGTCATCTCATTATTTTCATATGCATTTATAGTAACTAATTAAACTTGGCTTTTCACATGTTTAATGTAATTTTTGAATTACCTGTGTATGTCTTCTGCTCCTTTTGCTATTGAATTATTTACCTTTTTCTGATTTGTATGAGATCTTTGTATATTAAGTATACTAACCATTTGTACTAGTTTTTAAAAAGTGTCAAATTTTTTGTTCCTGATATTTTCGATCACCTGAAATTTTTATTTTTGTGTACTCAGAAATCAATATTTTTCCTTTGAAAAAAAATTCAGGTTCTTCTTTTCTTACCCAAAAGTCAGATCATTGTTTATATACATCATGCACTGTGTTTTCAAATAAAATTCACTTTAGTTTTTCAATAAATTATATGTGCTGCACAATTTCCAAAATTCCTCCGAATTTAACACTTGCAAACTCAGCAAAGGGATGATTATTTCTTATCAGAGGCTGTGTAGTATGGGATAAGAACTACCAGCTATATGACCTTGGGTAAAATTACTTGTCCTCACGGAAACCTATTTCCTACAAAGTGAGGATACTAATTACCTCACAGGGTTGACATGAGGCTAAAACAATATTATAGATGTGAAAACACGTGAGAAACATTTAATAAATGTTAGTGACTTTCATTTTCACAGATCTGTTATTGTTGAACATCAGTACTGTTTACCTTTCACTGGTGAACTTATCACTTGGTTTATCTTTATCTTCAACATAATGCAGCCCACTCTCTAAAGCATTTGAGATTTTTTATGTACTAAAATACTAATACAGTAATACGATTGTTCATCTACTTATCTATATCTTTAATACTTAGAATGCTTTACTACCATTACTTATTTTTCCTGCTAGCTATGTATTTCTCTGTAGGATATCTCCATATTGCCAAGGAAATTGAACACTAAATCCTACAAATTACTTCAGCAACATAGGAAATATCAGATACCAAAATATTCTATTTCCAGTTCTGTAGCAAATCAATTTTTTTAATTAGGCTGCTTTCAGTAACTGGTGACATTTTTCAATTAATTGTAACATTAATACAATTCAAAAGAACTTAAATAAAAGGAATCGATCAGTTTTTGAAGTTAGGATGTCTAAGGATGCAGTTGGCTTCCGGGACCCAAGGAATCAGTGGTTTAGTCAGAAAGAATTTTCTTGCTCTCCTCTCGCTGCTTACTGCACTCTCCCCCCCTCCACCCCCACCATTACCATTGGTTGTTTCCCTGTGTTACAAGACATATGACTCCCCTGACTTTAAGCCACTTTTGCTTCTTGTTGACTCAGCTATCGATGATAACACTACTTCACCATCTCTAACTCAGGAATGTATCGGGGAGGAGGCCAACTGCCCTTCATCTGGGGGTGGGCCACATGTTTCTGGCTTCAATCACTGTGTCCACACCGATTCAGCAATATGATTGGCCCAGCTGAGGACACATGATCAGTTTCATGACCAATCGCTTCTCTGCCTTTTGGCTGAACTGAAATGCAATCTCAGGACCAGCAGGAAGGGCACTGTAATTGGGAGCCCTAGCAGGACCACAAGAACAAGGGAGGAACACATCCTTAAAGTAAACGTTGGAGTGTGCTACTACAGAGGATGTGAATGGGAAAACCTGTTTGGTAGGATCAAAACAGATCCCACAGATCCCACAGAGTGTTCATTTTATCAAATCAAATCACTTTTGTTAGAACATAATAGATTTTATTTATTTATTTATCTGTCAGAGAGAAAGGGAGCACAAGCGGGGTGTGGGGGGTTGAGCAAGGAGCCCAAAGCAGGACTGGATCCCAGAATCCCTGATCCACCCTGATCATGACCTGAGCCAAACACAGACACTTAACTGGCTGAGCCACCCAGGCATCCCCAAGGAAGATTTCTTTAATCCCCCCCCAAATTTACTCAAGTGCCCACCAATGCTGACTTCATAGTATTTTTCACTCATACTGCACTGGGCTTAATCTATAGGATTATTATTTAAAGTGTTCTTATCCCCAGATCTGATGGTCCTTCACAAAGGCAAGAGAAAGGACAATTATCTTAATTAAAATATATTTGGCACAAAAATTGTCAGGAGTATATACCTTAATTTCTCACTGTCTTAAATCAAGTTTACTTTAGCTCCTGGAGTTGTTGGGTTTGTTTCTGTTTTTTTTTTTTAATTTTTTTCTTCTTTTTTTTTTCAGTGTTTATAAGTGCCTTGCAAATTTCTGAGCAAATGATCCATTTGTATGTTATGTTAATGGCATAAATGACTAATAATTGCATTCATAATTATCTTTACTTTAGCATTGCATTTCTGAGCCTCGTGAATTCAAAAACATCCAACCATGAAAATAGACCTTTAGTGGCATATGATACAATCTAATTTCCTTCCATCCAAAGGGCAATTTAGCAATATTGACCATTTAAAGGGCCAAATCAAACAAGATAATGAGGGATAATTCACTTTTCTCTTTCTGGATTACCATCCCAGATTTGGACAATATGGACAACAGAACAATGCCACCATAATTATTATTTGGCTTTCGGAGCTATACAAATGAATAATCTTTTTCAATGTTGCTTCCAAAAAAAGTTCTAACATTGTTATATAACTACATTTTTCCCTTGCCTTGGCTATTTTGGTCTTGTTAAAATGTTGTTTTTGATCAAATAGCCCATACACGATTAGCTGCAGTATTATAAAATAAATGAATCACAGCTGCACTGGAAAATACATAAACAGGAATAAAGAATGATAAATGCAAAAACAATTCCATCTCTAGCTGGAAGTATCCTGACAGCAATAATTATAGAATGCAAGAGAGCCAGTTTGTCCATCATATATTAATTTGACTACATTCAAATATGCTGACTGAAATTTAAGGAATAACTTAAAATATATCTTCAGTTATATTGATCTCATGTATCTGCTTCTGGAAAACGGAAACACAAGGAAATATGCAATATAAAGGGAGGTCATGGCATTTGAACATGGTTATAAATGGTAGAGTTCTTAAATAAACGTGTGTGTGGTATGTTGATCTTACATTTATGCCCTCTCCCACCCAATGCACACTTTTTTTTCAGGCCATGTTGCTTCCTGACATTCAGAGAAAGATTCCTAGTTATTCTAGTGGGAGTCTAATCAGTTCACCCCCAGATATACCATGTATAACTAAGTACAACCTGCTATATCTTAATGGATCCTGATTATGAGATGAGAAGGCAATAAAATGAAAGAGAGAGAGGTGAGATAAGAAAAGTCTTCAATAAGAACAAGAGTAACAGTAGATTGTAAATCCACTCTACATGCAATAACAACAGAATTGACACTTTTTTCAGAAACTTCTTTTTTTTTCTAAGAAAGAGGTGAATCAAAAATGTGAATGGTAAACTAACTAGAAACTAGAAAAAGATACTGGCCACCCTCCCCTGAAACAGCAACTGAGAGGAAGGATGACAAATTTGGAAGATAGAAAACAGAGGCCCCACATTATGCAGTGTTCCCGCGAAAGGTACAAGATCACATGGGGCAACTACAAGGAAGTTCTCACACAGGTAAATGCTGACTTGTAATGTGCACTCAAGTCAAAGCACCTAGGTTCAAACCATGACTCTGTCTCTTCCAAGTTGAGGCACCTGGAGCAAGTTACTGAACCTCTCTGTGCCTTAACTTATGGATCTGTAAAATATGGATACTTATAATACCCTCTTCAAAA
>NW_023270596.1:2550-11584 GCF_011800145.1 Mirounga leonina | reverse complement strand
GGCACCATACACAAAGATAAACTCAAGATGGATGGAAGACCTTACTGTGAGACAGGAATCCATCAAAATCCTAGAGGAGAACACAGGCAGGAAGTTCTTCGACCTCAACCGCAGCGACTACTTGCTACATACATCTACAAAGGCGAGGGAGCAAAAGCAAAAATGAACTATTGCAACTTCATCAAGAGAAAAACCTTCTGCACAGCAAAGGAAAAGGTCCGCAAAACTAAAAGGCAACCTACGGAATGGGAGAAGATATTTGCAAATGTCTTATCAGATGAATGGATAAAGAAGATGTGGTATATATATATATGTGTGTGTATGTATGTGTGTGTATATATACACATATATATATGTGTGTATGTGTGTATATATATACACATATACACACAATGGACTATTACCCAGCCAACAGACAAGATGAATACTTACCATTTACATCCACACGGATGGAACTGGACGGTATTATGCTGAGCGAAATAAGTCAATCCGAGAAAGTCACATATCAAATGGTTTCACTCATATGTGCAATATAAGAAACAGGGCAGAGGACTGTAGGGGAAGGGAAGGAAAACAGAATGGGAAGTCATCAGCGATGGAGAAAAACCGTAAGAGACTCTTAACTCTAGCAAACAAACGGAGGGTTGCTGGAGGGGTGGTGGGTGGGGGGATGGAGTAATTCGGTGATGGGCACTAAGGAGGGCATGTGATGTGATGAGCACTGGGTGTTATATGAAACTGACAAACTACTGAACACGACATCTGAATCTAATGATGTACTGTAAGTTGGCTAATTGAATTTACATTAAAAAAAGTAATAAATAAACCAAATGGAGTTGGTCTTCTGTTACACCCTGGAATGTCCTAAGTGGTATTCTGAGCGCATTAGTTCATTTCCATTTGCTTGATGAGTAAGCTGAAAGGGGTAGGGGGTGTGTGGGGGGGAGGGGAGGGGGTGTGTGTGTGGGGGGGTGTGCACGCTCGTGTGTGTGTGTATGTGTATGTGATGTCACCCAGCTGGGTTCTGAGCTCCCAGAAGCAGACACATAATATATCTTCTCTTCATATCCACTGACAAGGCTTACTGCTGCCTGGACTACAGTAGGTGCTAATCCTGTACAAACACGCCCCCCGCCATCTCCCACGTCCATAGTCCCACATCCACAGACACCCATAAGGAAGCACATACCTACTGCTGCTCAAGGCAGCAGCTCAACACAGAAACACACCAAGGACTCACTAAGGGACACAACTTGCTACAGCCCAGACTGTCAAGGAAAACTGACGCACAGAGTTTTACAAGGCTGAACAGGCTGCGTTGTCTAAAACAGTGCTTTTCAAACAGTGGATTGTGACCCATCCGTGTCATAAAATCAGTGTAATAGTTTGCAAATCCCCGTCTTAGAAAATGCAGTCAGCTAGAGTAAACTAGAAAAAATCAGTATGCGTTACATACTGTAAGAGTTAAAGACTGTTTCTGTGAAGTTGTTGAAGTGTGTGTTTGGGGTATAAGTGCCATGAAAAATCTCTTCTCTACACAAACAAAAAAAATAGACCCTTAAACACAGAGAGCAAACTGATGGTTGCCAGACGGAAAGGGGGGGGGGCGAAATTGGTCAAGGGAATTCAGAGTTACAAGCTTCCACTTATATAAATAACTCACAAAGATGAAAAGTACAACATCCGGAATATAGTCCAATAATATTGTCATAACAACTGTACCGTGACAGATGGTGACTATACTTAATCGTGGTGAGTGCTGAGTAATGAGCAAACTTGTCGAATCACGATGCTGCACACCTGAAACTGACATAACATTGTACAGATCAACGAAACTTCCATAATGAAAAGAGAAAAAACTGTGTTCTCACTGTGGGTGGTTGGATGAGCACTGTCCTCACAGCCTTCATCTGGTGCCATCTAGTGGTAAAAGCCCTATCTGCAGTCGAGAAAGAACCACAGACCCGGGAGAAGAGTCCGCAAACACGGATGTCTGGTTGGAAGGGGCCTTCCAAATGACCTGGTCGACCCTGACATGCAGGGCAAGCACCCTTCAACAACACCGAGCTACTGCCTGAGCACGCCCCACCACGGAGGCACTCGCTCCCCCGCTGAGCAGCTCTACCTGCTGAAAAGCTGACCAAGCCGCCTTCCTCTAGGAGCTCCTCCCTCTCCTTCCTACTGCCCTCTGCTGGATGACAAGGAGCAGCTTCTGTGCTCGCCCTCAGTTTAACACTCTTGATCCAGTCAAGCAATACTTGTTGAGTGTCTGCTAAGTGCCAGGCACTGGGGATACAGTGGGGAACCCGGGAAGACACAGCGACAGAGACACAGAGAAGTCAGAGCTTATGCCAGATGAAGGACAACAGCATGGGGGCAGGAAGCGCCTCGGAATGTTCCAGTAGCCGAAGGTATACAGGGAGGTTGAAGAACAGCAGAGAAACAGGTGAAAGCTCAGAGATTTCTGGGCTGTATGTGTTTTCATTTCTCTCTGTTTTATAATTTTTCTAAACTAACCATAGGCCATATTTCATTCTAAGACACCATCAATTGTAAGACTCAAAAAAGAAAAAAGAAACACTGCCAGTTAGTCCATGTCTTTCTTATTGCTTACAATTCTCATTTTATGTTTATGAAAAAGCCCTTTTAGACTTTTGGGACAGAACAAAAGGGAAAGGATGAGTGACATGAGTTGGTCAAGTCTTCCCTTTCAGGAGATCTGTGAGTTTCCACACAACACTGGCCTTCGAGCCGCCAAGGGCACTGGCGAGGCTGAGTTTCTGAAGAGATCGCCATCACCGGCTCTGAGATTGCTTTCCAAGCTCCCGACCCTCCAGGTGTAGGCTGTGTTCCTGTGTCTTTCTTGATCTCGTCAGGTCTCAATGGATGGTTCTGGAATAGCAATCGGGATTTGTGCTCCTTCTTCAAATGGCCCTTAAATGGTACGTGGACTCAAGCAGCCAGGGGCTGCAGGTGCAGCGGTCCAGCCACGCCACGAGGAAGACCTAGCACGTCAACGTGCACAGATAATGACAACTCCAACTTGGTGTACAGTGACTGCAGGACACATCAAGAGTGAATCTGGGCGCCTGGGTGGCGCAGTCTGTTGGGCAACCGACTCCTGGCTGAGGCTCAGGTTGTGATCTCAGAGTCTTAACATGGAGCCCCACGTCTGGCTCCGCACTGGGCGTGCAGCCTGCTTGGGATCTTTCTCTCTCCCCTCCCCTCCCTACCACCGATCACATGTGTTCTCGCTCTCAAAAAGTTAAACAAATAAATAGATAAAATAAAACCCAAAGAATGAAAGATCTCTTTATTTATTTTTTCTTTATTCTGCTATGCTGGTCACCATACAGTACATCGGTTAGTTTTTCATGTAGTTCTTCCATGATTCATTGTTTGCGTATAACACCCAGGGCTCCATGCAATACGTGCCCTCCTTAATACCCATCACCGGGCTAACGCATCGCCCCACATCCCTCCCCTCTAACACCCTCTGTTTGCTTCTCAGAGTCCATAGTCTCTCATGGTTAGTCTCCCCCTCCGATCTCCCCCCTTCATTTTTCCCTTCCTTCTCCTAAAGTCGTCCACGCAATTCCTTATGTTCCACAAGTAAGTAAAACCATATGATAAGTGACTTTCTCTGCTTGACTTAAGATGTCATATTTAGGGGCGCCTGGGTGGCTTAGTCGTTAAGCGTCTGCTTTCGACTCAGGTCATGATCCCAGGGTCCTGGGATCGAGCCCCGCGTCGGGCTCCCCGCTCAGCGGGAAGCCTGCTTCTCCCTCTCCCACTCCCCCTGCTTGTGTTCCCGCGCTCACTGTCTCTCTCTCTGTCAAAATAAAGAAATAAAATCTTTAAAGAAGGAAAAAAAAGATCCCATATTTAGAAAGACCTTTTCTCAGGGTTTATTCAATCCAGTGTTCCCTGCAATTTTCACTTCTTTTTAGTACCCAGGTCTGACGTGCTACCTAATATTTTCTTCTAACACACCCTGTAATAAATACCTATTAAAATGTAAAACTTCTGGGCGCCTGGGTGGCTCAGTTGGTTAGGCGACTGCCTTCGGCTCAGGTCATGATCCTGGAGTTCCGGGATCGAGTCCCGCGTCGGGCTCCCTGCTCAGCGTGGAGTCTGCTTCTCCCTCTGACCCTCCCCCCTCTCATGTGCTCTCTCTCTCTCAAATAAATAAATAAAATCTTAAAAAAAAAAAACCTAAAAAAAAAAATGTAAAACTTCTATCTGGGTGCCACCTCAAGTCATCTCCCATTCCTCCCGTGGGAAACACTGATCTGCTGCAGCCACCAGTTCATTCAAGAAGCACTGACTGACTTGGCCCCTTCGGCAGGAGCGTCCCCCGCAACGGTGGGAACTTGCCAGGAAAGGTGTGACATGCCCTCCACCGGATATTTCTCCATCGGAGGGAACGCGAAGGGGCCCTCCCCGCTCTTCCAGCCAGTGAGGGTCCAGGCTGGGGCTGCTTCATTTCACTTCTCATCAACACTCATGAGTGCTGGCTACAATGCCAGGCATTATTCCACACGCTGGACAAACAGGAACACGTACAGCCCTCAGAAGCACCCTCTGTGGAAGGCACCGCTTACAGACAGAGGTCGAGGTTGTTCCTCAAGCTGTGCAACCTCGGAGGAAACTTAATTCCATTGCTTTGCAAACCTACTTACCCACTTGGACTTCCATCCCTCCCCCAACACTTCAGTTGCTGACATGGTGTCGGTGTGTATGTGTGTCTGCTTCTGTAGGGATACACAGTGCATGTAAATAGATAGATAGATAGATAGATAGATAGATAGATAGATAGATAGATATGCGGTGCCCTGTATGTACATATATACGTACCTACAATGTATATATCTGCAATTGCAAGAGTCAATCTAATACTCTCAGCATCGGTTTTCAAGTTGGGAATTTTAACTGCATGCTGCATACGGGCCTTGAAGATATGCTCTACCTCTCATTTTTAATTTTATTGTTGTTCTTTTACGTCCTTTAGTCTCAGTTTTTGGTTCCTATTTCCTGTTGGGTTTATTCTTGCTTATAAATGGAAGGCAGGAAGCAAAGTCTTACGGGCAACACACTTTGTACCTACACAGACTTTGAGTTTGTTTCCCTTCTTGTGAGCGCTGTTGCTTTCCTCAGCAGATCCGCAAGGCCTTAAGTGTTTAATCACCTAAGAAAAACAAAACAAAAACAAAAGACAAAATAACACGAAAAACAGGGGTGCCTAGGCGGCTCAGGCGTTTAAGTGTCTGACGCTTGATTCGGCTCAGGTCATGATCCAGGTTCCTGAGATCGAACCCCGTGTTCAGGCTCCACGCTCAGTGCAGATTCTGCTTGTCCCTCTCCCCCTGCCCCCCTCCACTCTGTCTCGCTCTCTCAAATAAATAAATAAATAAATAAAATCTTAACACAAAAAAACAAAAAACAACACTGGGCCTCAATTAACTAAGACTCACAGGCTATCATTTCCTCCCAAAGGAAGCTACTGCTATTGCTTTCTGGCTTCATCTAATTGCCAGTTACTTCACAAGGATCAATAGGATCTAAAATCTACTGTCTCGACTGCAAGGAGTCCCTGAACACTGGGCAAGACATGAACGGAAAAGGAACCAACATTGACCACAGGGTGAATAAGGAGGAGAAGCCAATCAGAAATTTCCCACGGTACAATGTCTCATATCTGACTTAAACAAAAAAGAAAAAAGAAAAAAACAGTTAATAAAGAATACACTAATAAGATACCATGGATCTGAATAATGCTAAAGTACTTTTGGAAAAAATAAAACATTTAAGAACACGTATTCTGAATATTTTCTCCCAGTCTGTCTTGCCTCTTCGTTTTCTTAGTATCTATTTTTCCTTTCTAATTAGAGCTTTTACTGTTCCGCATACAAAACATTTGTCTACCTCAAGGTTGTCAAGACATTTTCCCATGTTTTCATACAAAAGTTTTACGGTTCTAGCTTTTTCCTTTTTTAAGATTTATTTATTTGAGAGAGAGCGCGCCCAGGGGGGAGCAGGAGAGGGAAAGAATCTCAAGCTGACTCCTCGCTTAGCGTGGAGCCTGACACAGGGTTCACACGGAGCTCAATCTCATGACCCCGAGATCATGACCTCAGCCAAAATCAAGAGTCGGACTCAAGCGACTGAGCCACCCAGGCGCCGCTGGTTCTCGCTTTCATATTTAGGTTTATGATTCATCCCAAATTAATGTGTGTATGTCAGAATGAGGGAGGGGTCAAGGTCCGTTTTCTTTCCGCCTGAATGTCCAGGTCACACAGAATTATTCATTAAAAAGACTTCCCTTTCCACCACTGAACTGACTGGACACTCTGGGCAAAAATCAGTCGACAGTACTTGCGTTTGGTCTATTTTTTGGACTCTCTGCTCTGCTCATTGATCTCTCTTTCTGTCACAGACTTGGATTACTGTGGCTTTGCTCTAAGTCTTAAAATTAAGCAAGAAGAAGCAGTGTAAGTTCGTCAACTGTGTTCTTCTTTTGAAGACTTTTTTGGCTATTCCAGACCCTTTGCATTTCCATATACATTTTAGAATCAACTTGTTCATTTCTTCCAAAAAACATGGCTAGGATTTAACTGGGATTGCACTGTTTGCATGAATCAAGGCGTGGAGAACAGAAATCTCCAGGACATCAAATCTTCCCCGAGGTATGAACAAAACAGAGCTCCCATTTATTTCAGTCTTCTTGAATTCCTCTCAACAAAGTTTTTTACTTTTCTGTGTAAAGGTGTTTCATGTCTTTCATGAGACTTATTCCCAGCCAGTTTGGGGTTGTTTTGCTTGTTGTTTTTGTTGTGTAAGTAGGCTCCACACCCAGCATGGAGCCCAGTGCAGGGCTTGAACTCACAACCCTGAGTTTAAGACCTGAGCTGAGATCAAAACACAGATGATTCATCAACTGGGCCAGCCAGTCACCCCAACCAGTTTACGTGCTTTGATGCTACTCTAAGTATTTAAAATTTTTATTTTCCTATACATGTATTTTTAAAATACATCTGTATGACAAAGAATTCCTATTCAGAATATATAATAAACTCCAATAAGTCAAAACCAAAAACAACATTAACAACAAAAACGGGCAGAAGACTTGAACGTTCGACAGGTCACAAAAGATGTCGGAATGCCCAAGAAACACACGAGAAGGTGCCTAAGATCATTCTTCACCAGGGAAATGCAATGTGAAACCATAATGAGATGCTATTTCACCCTCACTGACAACACAGAATGTTCACGAGGATGCTGAGCAACTGGAGTGTTACTGTATTGCTGGTGGGAAGTGTAAACTGATAAACCACTTTGGAAATTAGTCTAGCAGTTCAATATATCCCTTCCCTGTGACTAAGCAATTCCACTAAGCAATTTCAAGAGAAATTTAAGACTGCTCTAAGAATGTTTATTGTAGCCTATTCACAATGACCAAAAAATTGGATTCAACAACATGCCTGATCATCAGATGAACAGATGAAAAAAATTTGTGGTATATGCACACTACATACAAAGGACCAAACCATTTTACACTCACAAAGACTCTCTCCTTAAGCAAACGCTAGCCTGACTCCTCTGAGCCCTCTTCTCAAAGGGGCCTCAACCTTGGCTTATCATATGCAGACTCGCCCAAACACTAACATACTTTCTAACAGCTCAAGACCCCACCCCTAGGGTGACTCCAGTCACCCTTAGTCCCTACTGAGAAAACTCAAGGCATCCATGGTTTGTTCAGCCAACAATGAAAAGTCTGGCCTCTGTCTCCCAGTGAGTAAATCCAGGGGGTTTCACGTTTCCCACTTTTTGTAATCTTTTACTTCTCTGACTTTATTCACCTCTGGCATTACTCCCTCATCCTCTCTTTATAATGCCCTCTGTGGGGTGCCTGGGTGGCTCAGTTGTTCAGCCTCCGCCTTTGGCTCACGTCACGATCCCAGGGTCCTGGGATTGAGCCCCACATCGGGCTCCCTGCGGAGCAGGGAGCCTGCTTCTCCCTCCTCCCACTCCCCCTGCTTGTGTTCCCTCTCTAGCTGTCTCTCTCTCTGTGTCAAAAAATAAATAAAATCTTTAAAACATAAAATACCCTCTGTACAAATCAAGGTTGAGTTTCATTCATGCTGGACTCTTTTCCTGACTGCAATAGTCATTGCTGATTAAAATCTGTCCTTACCACTTAAAGTAGGATCTGGCTTTGTGTATCTTGGATAAGTGCACACAACGTGGATAAATCGCAAAGAACACACTGAGTGAAAGAAGACAAAACGCTACATACTGCTTGATTCCATTTACACGACGTACAAGAAAAGGCAATTATACTCTATCATAGATCCTGAAATCAGAAAATGACCACTGGAGGTAAGGAGATTAACTAGAAAGAGATACAAAGGAAACTTCTGGAGTTTCAGATACAGTTTTCGGGGATGGTGCACAGATATACAGTTGGCCTTTGATCAACCCAGGGGTTAGGGGCGCTGACCCCTGAGCAGTCCAAAATTTTCACTTAACTTTTACTCCCCAAAAACTTCCCTGCTAATTGCCTCCTGACGACGAGAAGCCTTACTGATAACATAAAGAGTTGATTAACATAGATTTTGTATGTTACATTTATTATACATTGTATTCCTTCAATAAAGTACACTAAAGAACATATTCAGAAAATCATACAGAAAATATGTTTACAGTACTGTATTCGATTTATCGAAAAATCTGCCTATAAGTGGACCCATGCAATTCCAACCCATGTTGTTCAAGAGTCAACTGTATACATTTCTTAATGCTCATCAAGCTGAACAATGAGACCTGAGCATTTTATTTTACAAATTATCTCCTTTTCTCCCCTGCCGTCCCACCTCTGTCACTGAAGAATACCCGGGGAGATTCTTGTCTTTGTTTCTTTTTTTTAAATAGGCAACACACCCAGCATGGAGCCCAATGTGGGGCTTGAACTCACAACCCTGAGATCGAGACCTGAGCTGAGATCAACAGTCAGATGTTCAACCTGACTGAACCA
>NW_023270596.1:0-2450 GCF_011800145.1 Mirounga leonina | reverse complement strand
AGATTTTATTTATTTACTTGACAGAGAGAGAGAGACAGCGAGAGAGGGAACACAGCAGGCGCAGTGGGAGAGGGAGAAGCAGGCTTCCCGCTGAGCAGGGAGCCCGATGCGGGGCTCGATCCCAGGCCCTGGGATCACGACCTGAGCCGAAAGCAGAGGCTTAACAACAGAGCCACCCAGGTGCCCCAATCCAAGTTCCCCTTTCAATATCCACTTACCCCTGCTTCCTTACGAAGAGGGCCCCAATTTTGTTCGAGGTATTAATCTGCCCTGTGACAAATTCTCCCCCCCGCCATGTCCCTGCAGCTAGGGGTAGGGCCACATGACGACTTCCAGCCAATGACACGTATGTTGAAGTCTCCATGGCAGGACTACCTAAAAAGCTATTGCTTTCACAGGCTTAGACACATGTTTTTTGTCAGGGTCCCTTTCTTTTCTTCCTTCCTGGAGTACAGCTGCTCAAATGAACTAAGAAAAGGGTGCTATTCAGCGGTACAAACCTATTCTTACTCTAGAAGCAAGCTATAGGCGCTCTCAATCAATTCACAACTAAGTTATATCGCAAGGCAAAATGTTCAGGCATCAAAAGGAAAAAAGCAATTCCAACTGGAAGTGAAGAACGATATACCCATGTCTGTGTCAAAGTATATATAAAAATTTAGTATTTAAGGGCTCTTTCAAATCCATGGGGGATACAGACCATCACTAGATGGTGTAGGGACAAAAGTGCTACCTTGTAACATACAAAATAATAAAGACAGATGAATGGTCTAAGCAACAGAAGCCCAAACCCTAAAAGTGCTAAAAGAAAATGCAGCGATTGAAAATGGTCTTTTGAAGCATTATCCAAAGCCACAAGCTATAAAGTTAGACTATGAGATTGGGCACCACAGAGATTCAGAATGAAATGTATCCTGAAATGTATGGTACAAGCGAAACCGAAAGACAATCGTTTGGGAGAAAATACTGCAACGAGGACAGAGGCAAAGGACTACTATCCGACCTATAAAAAGTTCCTACAAATCAATAAGAAAAATATAAATACCCAAACAAAAAGACAACAACCCAGCAGGAAAATGATAACGAGCGAGGATTCATGTAAAAAAGTATCCGTGAAAAAAGTATCAGTGATAGGGACCAACTAAAATTGCTCAGTATTACTAGTGATTATAAAAATATAAATGTAAGGGGCACTTGGCTGGCTCAATCAGTTAAGCATCCGGCTCTTGATCTGGGCTCAGATCATGGTCTTAGGGTTGTGGGATCCAGCCCCATTCAGGCTCTGCACTCAGTGGGCAATCGGCTTGAGATTCTCTCTCTCCCTCTCCGTCTGCCCTTCCCTCGTGTTCGCTCTCAAATAAATCTTTAGAAATATGTTTGTATGTGTACAAATACATATAGCTACATCTATAAATTCAAATATATATAAAATAAATACATATTTAAATTTAAATATAAAACATACATTTATAGAAAGAGAGAGAGAGAGATAAAAATTGAAACAGGCATTATTTTTCCCCTGCCACTTGACAAGAAATTTAAAAGACTGAGAAATATTCTGTCATTACCATCTCATTTACCATGGGTGAGAACCAAAAATGACATAACCACTCCTGAGGATCAGTTTGCAGAAGTTTTTACCCTGAAATCTATCTCGAGGGAAAACTCAAACTCACATGCAAAGATGTTCATCACAGCCCTATCTTAATAGCAAAATCATAGCCACCCAAATAACAAACAGAATCGTCACGTAAAGTACAACCCCACTGTGGAAAAACATTCAGACATTAAAAAACACATGAAAAACTGTAGGCACAGTATATTCAAATGAGGCTGAGTGGGGGATATGTATTCACTTTTGTCATTTAAAAAGTTAACCCTGAAGGGGCACCTTGCTGGCTCAATTGGAAGAGCATGTGACTCTTGATCTGGGTGTTATGAGCTCTAGCCCCAAGTTAGGTACAGAGAGATCCCTTAAAAATAAAACCTTAAAAAAAATTAACCATAAAAGAAAAATAATTTGTATTCTAGATCTGAGACCACTGTTTTTCACAGATCTTTTCAAAAATTTAATTTGTTCCCTTTTGGAAAAAATGGGGGGGAGGCAGCGCAAATCCAGTAAAGCCATTATTTATTCGACTTTCTTGATGGGCAAATTTGGCAGCTAATTTATCCTTACCAGAATATTCTCATCCGCAAGTGACATGTCTTCTCTGGGGAGGAAAAGCAGCAGCCCCCACCTTCAGAATATTTCAGATCAAAATCCCAGCCCTGCACTCTGGACAGAGCCGGGAAGATGCCATCAGTGAGCTGCAAGGCCTAGGCCCTCCAGAAAATGCTGCCTCTCCCAAGAGGTGATCCTCTGACCCACTTGCACGTCAAGGGGGACGTTTTTCGACGCGGCTGACATCAGAGAAACTTCTGCAATTCTCACAATACCATTTCCGTCT
>NW_023270595.1:0-16021 GCF_011800145.1 Mirounga leonina | reverse complement strand
CCTAGAAGGAGGATGCACTACTGTACCATCCTTCAGTTTTCTTATTGCGTTACCCAAAAAGTATTGCCTCGTCTTTCAAAAAGAAGTCTGGAGAAACCATCCTTATACTCGTTTTGGGTTTCAGTGGACATAGCTGAGAGTTCAGAATATTTCATTATCCACCCATAATGGCAAAGAGATCAATGGAGAAAAATGCTTTGCAATTATTAGATGTTGAATGTGAACAGGCAGGTCATAGTAAAATTTCAGATAATGAATCTGCAAACAGCAATAATCCTAGATGAATCTTCTCAAATCTAAGATGCGGTGAGTTTACAATATATTTTTAAGGACAAAAAGGAAATATAGGATTCATAGTCAATTCAATAAGGACTTTATCATGTACTATGTTACAAGAATCTGGACTATCTCATTTACCTAAAAGGATATGTGGTAGTATTCTTTCATCTTTTATGTTTGTACAGCAAAATTTACTTGATAAAGCTCATAGATGTATAAATGCTGCAGGCAGATATTTATATAAAGGTGTACAGAAGAGAAGGAAACTCGTTATATAGAAATGAAAAAATCATTGGATAGAGCATTCTCATTGTGAATTTATAAATTTAAAAAACAAAAATGCTTTTCAACTGATAATGGTTATCCTTTTTTTCAAACAAAATCATCAGCCATCAAAATTTTTCAAAGTATTGCTTTTGACAATGAAAATACAAGAACCAGAAGTAATGATAAGCCAAAGCCTACTAGAAATGTATTTAAAATCTGAAATTAGTACGTATTCAATGTATATGTTCTAGGTTTATCAATGGCAGTTGATGAGTTAATTATTTTTAAGGACTTCTCTCATTTTGAATATGTATATGCCTTCACAACCAGGAAACAAAGTAAAAATGAGTTTGACACCCAGTAAACTATTTTGTGGCTATCAACAAACTGATTCTAAAATTTATATGGACTCTTCGGTCTTGGTATTGGAAACAAGATGATGAAGGTGTAGTCATCATCTGGAAAGCGTCGCAAAAAGAGACACATGTGCTGCCACTGTGGCTCTAAATTCTACCACCTTCAGAAGTCAACCTGTGGCAAATGTGGCTATCCTGCCAAGCAGGAGAGAAAGTGTAACTGGAGTGCCAAGGCTAAAAAACAAAATACCTCTGGAACCTGTCAGATGAGGCACCTAAAAATTGTATTGCTCAGATTCAGGCATGGATTCCGTGAAGGAACAAGACCTCAACCCAACAGGGTGACTACTGCAGCATGCAGTTCATTTTAAGCATTTCAATGATGGCTCACACAATAAATGTGCTGGTTTTAAATAAATAAAGTTTATATAAAGAGGCAAAAGGTTCAGAATAGCTGACAGAATATTGAAAGACAAGAACAAGCTAACCAACTTCAAGACTTTCAAAGTCACAGTAATTAAATCCGTGTGGAACTGGTGAAAGAATAAACAAACAGATCAATGGAACAGAATAGAGGGACCAGAAATATGCCCACAAAAATATAATCAACTGATCCCTGACAAAAGGGCAAAGTCAACACAATGAAGAAAAGATAGTCTTTTTTAACAAATGGTGCTGGAATAAATGGACATCAACATGAAAAAAAATGATCTAGATCTTACACTCTTAAAAAAATGAATTGCAGACCTAAATAAAAATGCAAAATTATAAAACTTCTAGAAGATAACACAGGGGAAAAAAAATCTAGATGGATCTTGGGTTTGGTGATGACTTTTTAGCTAAGACATCAAAAGCCCAACCCAGGAAAGGATTGATTAAACTGAAGCACTGACTTCATTAAAAATAAAAATTTCTGTTCTGTGAAAGACACTGTCAAAATGATGAGAAGACAAGCCACAGAGTGGGAGAAAATATTTACAAAAGACGTATGTGATGAAAGCCCGTTAACCAAACTACACAAAGAACTTTCAAAACTCAACAACAAAAAAACAACTCCATTACAAAATGAGCCACAGGCCTTAACAGATATCTCACCAAGGAAGATATACAGATGGCAAATAAGCATATGAAAAGATGCTGAACATCATATGTCACCAAAGAGACACAAATTAAAACTACAGATATCACTACCCACCTATTAGAATGGCCAAAATCCAGAACATTGCCAACACTAAATGCTGGTGAGGATGTGGATCAACAGGAATTCTTATTCACTGATGGTGGGAATGCAACATGGCATAGTGACTTTAGAAGAGAGTTTGGAGGTTTCTTACAAAATTAAACATATTCTTACCATACGATCCAGCAACCTTGCTCCTTGATATTTAACTAAAGGCATTAAAAACTTATACCCACACAAATTGGCCTAAGCCTGGAGGTTACCCACACAAGTGTTTAGAGCAGCTTTATTCGTAATTGCCCAAAGTTGGAAGCAACCAAGATATCCTTCAGCAGGTGAATCGACCAACTGTGGCACATCCAGATAATGGAATATTATTCAGCACTAAAAATAAATGAGCTTCCAAGCCATAAAAAAGATATGTAAGAACCTCAAATGCATATTTCTAAGTGAAAGAAGCTAATCTGAAAAGCCTATATAGTGTATGATTGTAATTATATGACATTCTGGTCAATGGGCTTTTATCATGCAAATTATTTCTTCCACTCCATGGCTTGTCTTCTCATCATTCTGGAAAAGGCAAAACTATAGGGACAGGAAAAAGATTAGTGGCTGCTAGGGATTATGGGGGAGGGAAGAATGAACAGGCACAGCACTGAGTATTTTACTATAATGGTGGATAAGGGTCAAGAATTCTGTATCTTTATCAACAGTTGGTATTGTCAGGTTTTTTAACTTAGCCATGCTAATGGGTATATATAGGTAGTATCTCATTGGAGTCTTAATTTGCATTTGCCTGATAATTAATAATATAATAATAATAATATCGATCTTTTAGTATGCTTATTGAACATTCATACATCTTTTGTTTTACGAAGCGAACTGCCTGATTTTTAAGGTTCTTTTTATTTACTTATTTATTAATTTTTTTTTTTTTTTTTTTGCCACCCCACCAGCATTTTCTTTTTAAAAGCATGTACTAATTTCTTACATACAGTGAAAGGTCTTTCTGGGCTTATTCAGATAGGTTTGCTTATTCTTCAGTATTATATTGTTTAAATTGCTTTTTTATTAAAAAAATGGTATTTGGTAATACTATTTCCTCCTAATTCCTGTTCACCGAAAATTGTCTTTGTTTTTATCCTTTATTTATTCTTCCAAATGAACTTAAATTTTCTGGTCAAATGTCAAAAGAAACACTTCGGGATTCTGGCACAGTGAATATTAACCAATTTTGGAAGCATGCATATTTTTATTCTGCCATCCCATTCAGGATCATAGTATGACTTTCCATTAAAATTTTCTTTATCTTTCAGTAAAATTTTATAATTTTCTTCATTGATTAGCCTTATTTTTTTCATTAAAGTATTCTTTGATGCTATAGTAAATGGAGCACTAACCTTATCTTTTATCCAATGTCAACTTTCACATGAATTCATATCTATTCTAAGTTTTTCATTTTCTCTTTCGTTTCTAGGTATAATCATCCCACCTGCAAATAATGGAAACTGCATCTATTTTTTCCATAAATCCTGCTTCTAATTTCTGTTATGTTTCATTATGTTGTCTTGACCTTGGCAAAAACAAAACAAAAAGTGAACTAATGATGGTATTACTGAGGCTTTGTTTTATTCTATTTCTACAGAAATGTCTCAGGCATTTCAATACATAGCATAATGTTGGCTACTGGTTTGATAGAAATTCTTTTTTAAAAATTTTAACTAAAGTAATCTTCATCCTATTAAAGAATAAATACTGAGTTTTATCAAATTCTTTTGGCATTGGTTGAGATAATCATATAGTTTTTCATATTTGACCCCATATACACACACATTTTTTATTCAATGGAGAAATTCTATCTGATTATGACATTATTCTTTTAATATCCTGTTGAATCTGATTTGCTAGAATTTCATATTGGCTTCCCATAACTGAACTAGGTCTATAATAACTACTTTTTGGTGCTTTGTCAAATTTGATATTGGCACAGAATGAACTGAATAGCTTTCCATATGTATATAGGTATACTGTGAAACAGTTTAATATAGAAAACGATTTCCTGAGAAGCTTGGAAGAACGTGTCCATAAACCCATTTAGTTTTGTTTTGTTTTGTTTGGACAAAATGGGTAATTCTCATAATGAAAGAAATGGAAAAGTTATTTGACCATACAGGTATTTATTCATCCAGCAAGTATTTATTAAGTACCCATCTATGCACTAGGCACTAGAGTTCCAACGCTGTGCCAAACAGCCATCAACGCTACCCTCGAAGAGACTACAGTCTCGTTGGGGGAAAAGAGACACAGATAATCACAATCATTGTTAACACATTAAGTATATGATGAGAAGGCACAGATATATATATAGATAGATAGATAGGTATAGAACTATGAAAACATATGACATAAATACCCAAACCAAGTCTGTAAAGATTAAGGGAGAGTTTCCCCATGGACACGAAATTTTGAATTAAAACCTAAAGATACGAAGAAATTAACTGCTCAAAACAAGCGTTAACAGCATTCCAGGCAAAACAAGTAGGATGTACAAAAGTCCTGGAGTGAAAGAGGACAGTGTGTGTGAGACGAACAGAAAAATCGGTCTGGCTAGAGTGCAGGAAGCAAAGGAGTAAGGCCACAGGCCTGGAGAGGCAGGCAGAAGTCACACACGATTTGAAGAAAGAAGAAGGTAACTTACCTTGCGAACAATGGAAGCCAGCTAAGGGAATTTCACAGAGGAGTTGATTTTTATCGTTTACCACATTTACCACATCTTCTTTATCCATTCATCTGTCGATGGACATCTGGGCTCTTTCCATAGTTTGGCTAATTGTGGATATTACTGCTATAAACATTCGGGTGCAGGTGCCCCTTTGGATCACTATATTTGTATCATTTGGGTAAATACCTAGTAGTGCAATTGCTGGGTTGTAGGGTAGCTCTATTTTTAACTTTTTGAGGAAGCTCCATACTGTTTTCCAGAGTGGAGGGAAAGAGAGAATCTTAAGCAGGCTCCACACCCAGCATGGAGCCCAACACAGGGCTCAGTCTCACAACCCTGAGATCATGACCTGAGCTGAAATCAAGGGTCAGACATTTAACTGACTGAGCCACCCAGGCGCCTCCCCTGGTATTCCTTTTTAGATTTGTAAATTCATTTCCTTCTCTTTTTCTCTATTAGATTTGCTATGGGTTCCTGTATCCATTCTGGCCACTACTTTTATTTGCTTAATAATGAATAATCAAAGTAAAAATTCCTGCTCTATTCTTTGGGGGTAGTGAGGAAAAAAACTCTTTTCGTGTACCTGAGTAAAACTTCCTCACTGAATTTTGCTCATCTTGCGTTTTCTTTTGTCCTATTTTTTTTGTTTCTCCCTCATCTTACATTAACCTCCTTACTTTTTGGTCTGTGCCATTTTGCTGAATTGGCACATCACCCTAGAGGTTGTATAATCCTACTTAAATCAACAGAGGAAAAAAATATGTAACTACAGTGTTTGTGACTCTCCTTGTCACTATAAAATATTAAAGCAGTACTTCTAAGAGATTGTCCTGTATCAGAAGTCACTGCAAAAGGCTTTGGTATACTCTTAAAGATTAAAGAAAAAAGAGAATACCTTTATTGTTGAGGTAAAACTCACAGTACCGCATTTGCATCCTAATGTCTCTTAACAGTATATAAAAAGAGGTCAAATCATTAAAAAATAACATTTTTAGAGGACAATGAGATTTCAGTGCGTGTGTATGTGTATGCACAGACGCTAATCCAGTATAATTAACACATCAATACTTGGCTAAATCTCATGTCCTAATTGAATAGTTACGAGAGATCTTTCGGAGAGGTCATCAATCCTCAAAACAGATTTCAAATTAAAATTTTGCAATAAGCCAGTCAATTGTCTCAAAACTCCAAAATGAACTAATGCCAAATGACTTCACTGCACTTTAATTCCCAGATAGAATCCCTTATGGCTACATACTTTGACTACCTAAAAATTGCACACCAGATCTCCGGGATTGACACATTATTGCAGTCAGTACTAACTATACTCAGTTTACCTCCTCTCTTATTCCTCCCTCTTCCTGAAAGGGGAAGTTGGGAGAAGTAAGCAAGGTCCTCTCTTTGCAGGAGAAAGAGAAGTCAACAGTTTACACTTCTGCTCAGGAAAGAAAGGCACTGTGATCTCTCTCTCCTCTCTGTAAGCAAAGACCATCCTTCCAGGAGCAAAAAAATGATGATTTCAGTATGTCTATAATTGGCTACTTTATGAAATGGAATACTTCAGAATCCCTGTTGTGAGCTAAGAAAACAATCATGAAGAAACATTGATTATGCACCCATCCTCATTTTTGCTTAACCAGTCGGGGGACTGACAATGGGGGATGGGCAGAGAGGAAAAACTACTGTGTACAGACCCACTGCCCTGGCAGTTAAGATCACGTTTATTTCTACTACGTGTTTATTTTCTCTGTAGAAAATGAACCAAAATAGAGAAGAAAATGTTACAGAATTAAAACTACCCACAATCCCACTATACAGAGGAAACAATATTTAGGAGGATTTTCAAGTTAAACATTGTTCTTGTAGTGATCTTCATCATGACACTTTTAGGAAGACTGGTATCAAAAAGTGAGCCTTATGGAACATCATAAATGAAAGAGTGATATAACTGCATATATGGGAATTTTTTTTTAAATCTATAATAATGGGACGCCTGGTGGCTCAGTCAGTTGAGTGTCTGCCTTCGGCTGGGTCATGATCCCAGGGTCCTGGGATGGAGTCCCATTCAGCTCCCTGCTCAGCGGGGAGCGCCTACTTCCCTCTCTCCCTCTGCCTGCCGCTCCCCCTGCTTGTGCTCTCTCTGTCAAACAAATAAATAAAATCTTTAAAAAAAAAGTCTATAATACTGTATACAAATTTATTTTAAAGACTTAAAAATCTACAGAGTTTTGGCTCTAGGAAAACATACATTACAAAAAGTATTTCAAGAAGACAAAGACTATCTGAAGAGACTCAAAGCCAGAGACTGGAAAAAACAGTCACTTATCTATATACTCTCAAAGTCATTTAGGATGAGTTCATTTTTAGAAGTTAAAGCCTAAAATAATACATAATCCTTATATAAAGTTAATCAGCTCATTCTATAGACTGACCTAATCCTGATAACAAAATTTAAGAAGAGCCTGCCTAAATACAAAGGCCAAACCAATTTCACTTATGCAGATACATTTTTCTTCTAAAAAACAATTAGCAAATTGAGTACAGATATTAACTGATATTAACAGATATTAACAGATATCTTTCAGATATGACTGAAAGAAATAATATATTTGCAGAGAATCTCCCAGGAATTTCCAAGTTATTCTGGATGGAAATCCTTCCAATTGTTTAGAAATTATAACCCTAAAATGTTACAATGACAAAAAATGTAGCTCCAACCCCCGAATCTTCTAGACAGGTTATCTTGTCTTTTCTTAACATTGTACGACTTAAGGATGGAAGCCTACACACACACCCCAAATGTAATACAACACTTACAAAGAATTCATTACCGGCCCTAACATGAGCCTGAATGAGGGAAACTCAGGACTCACGCCTCCTCTGCCATGCCACTGTGATGTCACTCTCATCCTCAAGCACGATCAGCTCCTCCTTATCTATTTTATTTGGCCTAGGCACCTATGTTAGCACTGATCCTTTACCATCCATTATGTCACATTACTGCCATCTGCCCCTGCAAATGTTCTTTTCTTTTAAGCAACTAATGTAACATTAAAAAAATGCATTTGGATTGGGGCGCCTGGCTGGCTCAGTCAGTAGAGCATGTGACTCTTGACCTTGGGGTTGTGAGTTTGAGCCCCATGGTGAGCACAGATATTACTTAATGAAAAAAAGAAAACTTCTTAATGCATTTGGATAATACCATAAACCATTACTTTATTTTTTTGAAGATTTTATGTATTTATTTGAGAGAGAGAGTGTGTGCGCAGGAGCAGGGGGGAAGGGCAGAGGGAGAGGGTGAAGCAGACTCCCTGCTGAGCAGGGAGCCTGACACGGGGCTCAATCCCAGGACCCTGAGATCATGACCTGAGCCAAAGGCAGTCGCTTAACCAACTGAGCCAACCAGACACCCTGTAAATCATTACTTTAAAAGAAACGAGGTTTATCTATATGAAGAAATATCACTATCATTCCGAGCAGACATGCCTTAGTAACCTAAGGGCTATAAGATTAGTTTGCAGGACATCATACCTACTAACAAATAAGGAAAAGAATATAGATGTACTACCACACACAGATTATTTATCAATTAAAACAACTTTTCCTACCCATTATGTAAGAGAATACCGACAATTATGCTCTTACAACCTTAGGAACACTGGTGATTAGTACTATTAAAGGAGAGGCATGGATTGAGGTCTACTTAACTCCCAATCAGCAGCTTGGGTAAAGAAAGGATCTTTACTACAGTAATCATGTTACCCCATGCACAAGGCCTATTCTAATATTAAAACTTAATCCTTATTCTTACATACATCTCAAAAAATATTTGAGAAAATTAGTCAAATTAGCTGTATATGCTCCCCCCCCAAAAAAAACCCCAAAAAAAACAAATCAACAAAAAGCCCAAGTATGACGTTTAGCACAGAGAACCATTCAAAGTACTCTAATTGCCTTCTCTCTCACTAACTGCCTTTAAAGAAGCTTCTTGGCTCTATCTCGGCCCAATTGAAGAAAATGATTAAAAGCATTATTTGCTCATTCTTTACTAGTATTTGTCTACTTAAAATACAGTGAATACTACCAAAACTAGCACAAGACATTTCTTATTATAGCTTATTTTCCTTTCATTAAAGTTGCCTTACCCATTTATGTGAACCTACTAAAATGCAACATTTGCATATTTTTAAAAGGAAAGACTTAAAATGCTATTTTCAATTACACTTCTAATCCTATTTGAATCAATGTGAATATATTG
The DNA here is from genome assembly GCF_011800145.1 of Mirounga leonina. NCBI lineage: Eukaryota > Metazoa > Chordata > Mammalia > Carnivora > Phocidae > Mirounga > Mirounga leonina. Next base: position 6,959 of record NW_023270595.1, on the reverse strand, counting down.
ACAAAAGAATTGCTCTTTCACAATCAACATGAACAATGAAAGAAAAAGCAAGTGTTCTGTGAGCTTAAGCACTTATGCCTTAAGTGTATAAAAATAGTAGTTCTCACATGTATTTAGGTGATGGAGTACCAGAAACATTTATGAAACATTTACATGGGCAACTTTTTATTTTTTTTTTAATTTATCTTTTTTTTTTAAGATTTTATTTATTTATTTGACAGAGAAAGACACAGCGAGAGAGGGAACATAAACAGGGAGTGGGAGAGGGAGAAGCAGACTCCCTGCCGAGCAGGGAGCCCAATGCGGGACTCGATCCCGGGACTCCAGGATCACGACCTGAGCCGAAGGCAGTCGCTTAACCGACTGAGCCACCCAGGTGCCCATGAGCAACTTTTTAAAGAACATTTAATTTTATGTATCTGGAGCTGGTATAACTAATAGGTTTCAATTATTTAATAATTATAGAAGAAAATGTAAATTGAGTTAGTTTTCTGCAAACTGGAAAATAATTATTGCCTTCATTAATTTAGTACTATGTTATAAGGAAACTCACTTATCTTAGGTCATTTCTCCCCCACTAGAATGGCTATCATCAAAAAGACATATAATACCAAGTGTTGGTGAGGATATGGAAGAACTGGACTCCTCATACACTACACCGCTGGTGGGAATGCAAGATATCGCAGCCACTTTGGAAAACAGTCTAGCATGTTCTCAAATGGCTAAATACAGACTTACCACATTACTCAGCAGTTCTGCTCCTAGGATTATATCCCAGAGAAAGAGAACATATATTCACATAAAAACTTGTGTACAAATGTTCATAATGACATTATTTGTAATAGTCAAAAAGTGGAAACTCCCAATGCCCATCAACTGATGAATGGATGACCACAATGTGGTAAAGCCATACAATGGAGCAGGATTCCACTATAAAAAGGAACGAAGAACTAATACATGCTACGACACTGATAAACCTTGGAAACATGCTAAGTGAAAGAAACCTAGACACAAAAGGCCACATATTGTGTAAATCCATATGAAATGTCCAGAATAGGCAAATCAATAGGGACAGGGGCTGGCCAGAGACATGAAAGGAAGTGCCTGCTAATGGGCATTGGTTTCTTTGTGGGGTGGTAAAAAAATCTCCTGGAATTATAGATAGGTGATGGCTATACAGCTCTGTGGATATACTAACAGCCACTGAATTGCACACTGTAAAAGGGTAAATTTTACTGTTTGTGAATTATACCTCGATTTTTAAAAATCATGAATAAACACACAAAAAATACAGTTATTGACACTTATGGAGATATTAAATGAAGCCTATTTTAAATATTTTATCTATCATGAAAACTTACCCACCTATACATCTGTTAAGAAACTTTTTATGATGTAAACATTTCTATTAAAAAAAGTCACAACTGGCAGCCAATAACTTTTACCATGTTTCAATATATCTGCCAAAAGTTTAGATTTAAAAAGACTTAAAAAGACGTGTTGCAAATTAAAACAAAACCAAGTATAGGATTACACCAGTTATCCGCATTATCTCTAGGGGTGGTTCATGAATCATTGGTACATTTTGAATACCGTAAAAGATCCTGATTACAGACTTACTTACACAAAGTAAATAACATAAATTTTTGACTCAATCAAATTTCTACCAAGAAGTCAATGACTGTTAATTTTTATTCTGTACCACAATAAATGTCCAAAACCTAATGTGTAAGCTTTTGTTATGTCTCAATTCTGTTAATTCCCTTCTGGAAAAAAGAATTCTACAGGAACTCAGAACAACTGTAGGTAATAACTTGAAATCTGATTAATTCAAATTAATATTACTGGAGGACTATATGAATTATTACTACATGAAAATAATAATGTGTGAATTATTAATATACTAAAATAACCTTACTATAGCTACTACAGAGAGTAATTCATTTTAATTCTAGGAAAGTATTTTCTGAATTGCCAAGCTAAGAACCTGCCTAGGTCTACCTCATTAAGTCAACAACCATTCTCTAAGCAGTTATGTCCACAATATTGCAAGGAATACAAAGATATTAGCCCCCAGACTCAAGGAGTCTACAGTATAATACAAGATGAAAGTGAGCAGGTAATATAAACTGGGGACAGACTACAAATGTTGAGAATCTTATAGTTTAACCTATAGGTAGTAAGGAAAGCATTAAATGATCTGAATCATCTACTCCTATGTTAGACAAGGAGAGAAGAGGTACAGGAAGACCAAACGGGAGACTCACACAATAGTCTGGATGATGAGGATGAAGAATCTAAATTAAAGTAAGGGCAAGGGAAGGACAGATGAGGAAAGGCTCTCAAGTCTTATTTACGAGGTAGAATCAACAGGACTTGGGAGCTGCATAGAGAGAAGGCAATATCACCTAGAAATTAAGGCTTGCATATGCTTTGAAAACACTCCTGGGTGAGAGGTTTGGCTTCGACTCATTTCAGCTGTGTATGCTGGGCAATGACTTCATCTCTACGGGTTTCTGTTTCCTCTGTGAAATGGAGGTAATAATAGTGCCGACATATCATAGGGTTGTCATGAGGCTGAATTAGAAAAGAATGCATGTAAAGCACTTAGCACTGAGCCTGCTACATAGGATGACAAGGTTAACAGTAATCCCACTGACCAGGATAGGAAATACAGGAAGAACTGTAAATAGGGATAAGCGTGGAGATTAGCTAAGCATACTACATTTCTGCTTCCGGCCCAATCTGTAAGTCTAGAGAATGGTGAATACTACAACAGGATTTGTGAAAGTAAATTAAAATATAACTAAAGATTTCTAGCTATGAAAGGCCTTGAACACCTTGCTATCGGATTTGGACTGAATAAAAAATCTACTGTCTCCTAAATACAAAGTTTAGAGCTCATATAATATATGATGCCATTTATTTTCCAGGTGAGAAAACGAAGACCCACAAAATGAAGAAACATCCCAAAAGTCACACCAGTCATTGATATACATAGTATGAGCACATTAATAAATTAAATGCTGGCTCTCTCCTCCTCCACATTCGACACACAGTTGCATCTTCTGGTGCAGTGCCAGCCGAGTCCCCAAGACACGACAGTGGAGTTTGGAGCAAATGGATTTGGCCATTTTGAGTGCCTGGTCACCAGGGCTGCTTTTAACTCTGGCAAAGTGGATACTGTCACCATCAATGAGCCCTTCATTGACCTCAACTACATGGTCTACATGTTCCAGGATGATTCCACCCATGGCAAATTCAACGGCACAGTCAAGGCTGAGAAAGGGAAATTTGGTTTTTCTTCGATGGAAAACCCATCTCCATCTTCCAGGAGTGATGTCCGGCCAACAACAAATGGGGTGATGCTGGTACTGAGTATATTGCAGAGTCCACTGGGGTCTTCACCACCATGGAGAAGGCTGGGGCTCACTTGAAGGGTGGGGCCAAGAGGGTCATCATCTCTGCCCCTCCTACTGATGCCACCATGTTTGTGATGGGCATGAACCATGAGAAGTATGGCAACTCCCTCAAGATTGTCAGTAATGCCTCCTGCACCACCAACTGCTTGACCCCTCTGGCCAAGGTCATCCTTGACAACTTTGCATCATGGAGGGACTCAAGACTTATGACTCCATGCCATCACTGCCACCCAGAAGACAGTGGACAGTCCCTCTGGGAAGCTGTGACATGATGATCAAGAGGCTGCCCAGAACATCATCCCTGCTTCTACTGGTGCCACCAAGGCTGTAGGAAAGGTCATCCCTGAGCTGAGGAGAAAGCTCACTGGTATGGCCTTCTGTGTCCCCACCTGCAATGTGTCAGGCATGGATCTGCCTAGAGAAAGCTGCCAAATACAATGACACTAAGAAGGTGGTGAAAGAGGCGCTGGAGGGCCCCGTCAAGGGCGTCCTGGACTACACTGAGGACCAGGTTGTCTCTTGCAATTTTAACAGTGACACCCACTCTTCCACTTTCAGTGCCAGGGCCGGCATTGCCCTCAATGACCACTTTTTCAAGCTCATTCCCTGGTATGAAAATGAATTTGGCTACAGCAACCAAGTAGTGGACATTATGGTCCACATGGCCTCCAAGGAGTAAGAGCCCCCCCTGGAACACCAGCCCCAGCAAGAGCAAGAGGAAGAGAGAGGCTGTCAGATGCTGGGGAGTTCTTGCCCCAACTCACCCCCTAACTGAGAATCCCCTGACCTCCACAGTTTCCAGTTTCTATCCCAGATTCCTAAAGAAGGGGAGGGGCTTGGGGAGTCCTACCTTGTCATGTACCATCAATAAAGTATACTGGGGGCGCCTGGGTGGCTCAGTTGGTTAAGCGACTGCCTTCGGCTCAGGTCGTGATCCTGGAGTCCCGGGATCGAGTCCCACATCGGGCTCCCTGCTCGGCGGGGAGTCTGCTTCTCCCTCTGACCCTCCCCCTTCTCATGTGCTCTCTCATTCTCTCTCTCTCTCAAATAAATAAATAAAATCTTTAAAAATAAAAAAAATAAATAAAGTATACTGTACCCAGCCAAAAAATAAAAAAAATAAATGCTATTCATACTCTTCATTTGCTTAACAAAACTGAGTCCTTATATAAAACTTCCTTCTATCCCCATCCTTGTGATACAGAAAATTTGAAATTACTGGGATAAAAATTAAAAGGATTTAATGTAATGTAGTGGTGATAGTTATAAACAGGTTTTCAACAAATATTATTAAAACTCTTCTTTAGGGGCAACAGTCGGTTAAGTGTCTGACTCTTGGTTCGGGTCAGGTCATGATCTCAGGGTTGTGAGATCGAGCCCCATGTCAGGCTCGGGAGTCTGCTTGAGATTCTCTCTCCCTCTCCCTTTGCCCCTCCCACTCCTGTGCACACACACTCTCTCTCTCTAAAATAAATAAATAAATCTTTAACAAATAAAACTCTTCTTTAAAAAGTAACTACAGAATTTTAGGAAAACTCAAATTATTTTAATGATGATATAATTTTTATTTATCTTTTTTGAAATTAAAAGAGTACAACTGACATGACAAATTTTAAATATGAAAATTTCTCTTTAATGATAATTTAAAAATTGTTTTTAATCAAGTAAATATATTGTTACTGAAATTTAACATTTATTTTGTTCATTTTGAGAAATAAATTATAGAGACAGTAACAATTATAAGAAGCTTTTTTTTTTATATGTTTTTCTAAGATTGATTTATTTGAGAGAGAGAGGGAGAGCGTGCAAGAGTGAGCACGAGCAGGGGGAGGGGCAGAGGGAGAAGGAGACTCCCCAATGAGCAAGGGAGCCTGACACAGGGCTCGATCCCAGGACACTGGGATCATGACCTGAGCTGAAGGCACACACTTAACTGACTGAGCCACCCAGGCACCCCGGAAGCTTTCTTTCTATAGTTCTCTGTAAGACCCCAGTTCACAAAGACACTGTATGAATTAATGGAGTATCTCAAAGACCCTGTAGTAAATCTCTAAATGCCAATAATGACCACTACTTTCCCCCTCTTTCCTTTTTCTTTTTACAATTCACTCCTTTGACTGCATGCAGCCTTCTCTGCCCATTTCCAATCTCAGCTTCATATGGTACTACCAGAGTGATGTTTAACCAAAACAAAGTTTCTCTCTCAGTACTCAACAAGGCAAACGTTACCACATTCTGTGCATAAAACTTTTCAACTCCAATCAAAAGCAAAGCTATATAGGCAAAAACAAGACCAACCAATGAGCAAAAGTTTTTGTAGATATCATAACCAGAACAATATTATAAATTATGTGGGCTGCCAAGGCCCTCAGAATCCTAGCTTTTAGTTTAAAAATAAGTTATATATTGGGGCTCCTGGGTGGCTCAGTCAGTTAAGCATCTAATCTCGGTTTTGGCTCAGGTCATGATCTCAGGGTCATGAGATCAAGCCCTGCACTGAGCTCTGCGCTCAGTGAAAAGTCTGCTTAAGACTCTCTCTCCCTCTCCCCACCCCCACTCTCTCTCTCTCTAAAATAAATAAATAAGTCTTTTAAAAAAATAAGTTCTATATAAAGAAACTTTAATGCTTTAATGAAAGAATCTCCTTCCGGACCCATAGTATTAGAAGAACTATCTTCATTTAGTTCTTGAATCAAAGAAAAATATGTTTTCAAGTTATTGCACACCATTAATATAAGAATATGAATACCAAAGCTTATTAATTTTTGTGCAGCCTAATTTCACCACACCCACACATTAATAAATGTTTGATTATACTTTTTGTTTTCCCTTCAGACAAATTATATCAGCCTTGATTTCTATAAAGTTTTAAGGTATTTCATTTTACTTCTAAGAAAAATCCCATGTTGTGGTTTGCAACATCTCTAATTACTGAGGAAGAAAATTGCTGAGCCAAAAGAAACTAATTACAAAGAGCTGATGTAGTATATAGAAATAATCTATGAGTATAGATTTTCAATTTTTGGTCCTGTAAGAGAAAATGGAACAAGGTTATTTTAAGTACTAAAGAGTGAACTTTTAGCTTAAGTAGGCCATCCTACAGACTACCATCTATTCAGTCAAAGGAGGAGGACTTTTAGGATGAGAAAACCCTGCCCTTTCTTACCCGAAGACCATGACAGGAAGGGTCAGTGGCGCTTTCCTTTGTATTTAAATGGTTATACATCTAAATTGGGCCGAGAAGCATTTTGATAGAAAATTTTAAAATAACTGATAGATTTGACCTGAAAAAATTCAAACAAGAACTGAACAAGAACAAAACAAACAAAAAAACTGTTTCATAACAGACATACAGAAGTGCCAATATAAAATTATTTAGATTTATATGCACCCAAGTGAAATTTACTTTACTGATATAACATTTTTCACTAATTCAAAGTGCCAAGACACGTGGTGCTAATTTGAGAATGAAGACTCTATGGGTTAACCAATTTTTTTTTTTTGGAAGTGACCTTGGTATGACTTACCCACAACAAA
>NW_023270594.1:0-11602 GCF_011800145.1 Mirounga leonina | reverse complement strand
TAGATAGATAGATAGATAGATAGATAGATAGATAGATAGATAGATAGGTATAGAACTATGAAAACATATGACATAAATACCCAAACCAAGTCTGTAAAGATTAAGGGAGAGTTTCCCCATGGACACGAAATTTTGAATTAAAACCTAAAGATACGAAGAAATTAACTGCTCAAAACAAGCGTTAACAGCATTCCAGGCAAAACAAGTAGGATGTACAAAAGTCCTGGAGTGAAAGAGGACAGTGTGTGTGAGACGAACAGAAAAATCGGTCTGGCTAGAGTGCAGGAAGCAAAGGAGTAAGGCCACAGGCCTGGAGAGGCAGGCAGAAGTCACACACGATTTGAAGAAAGAAGAAGGTAACTTACCTTGCGAACAATGGAAGCCAGCTAAGGGAATTTCACAGAGGAGTTGATTTTTATCGTTTACCACATTTACCACATCTTCTTTATCCATTCATCTGTCGATGGACATCTGGGCTCTTTCCATAGTTTGGCTAATTGTGGATATTACTGCTATAAACATTCGGGTGCAGGTGCCCCTTTGGATCACTATATTTGTATCATTTGGGTAAATACCTAGTAGTGCAATTGCTGGGTTGTAGGGTAGCTCTATTTTTAACTTTTTGAGGAAGCTCCATACTGTTTTCCAGAGTGGAGGGAAAGAGAGAATCTTAAGCAGGCTCCACACCCAGCATGGAGCCCAACACAGGGCTCAGTCTCACAACCCTGAGATCATGACCTGAGCTGAAATCAAGGGTCAGACATTTAACTGACTGAGCCACCCAGGCGCCTCCCCTGGTATTCCTTTTTAGATTTGTAAATTCATTTCCTTCTCTTTTTCTCTATTAGATTTGCTATGGGTTCCTGTATCCATTCTGGCCACTACTTTTATTTGCTTAATAATGAATAATCAAAGTAAAAATTCCTGCTCTATTCTTTGGGGGTAGTGAGGAAAAAAACTCTTTTCGTGTACCTGAGTAAAACTTCCTCACTGAATTTTTCTCATCTTGCGTTTTCTTTTGTCCTATTTTTTTTGTTTCTCCCTCATCTTACATTAACCTCCTTACTTTTTGGTCTGTGCCATTTTGCTGAATTGGCACATCACCCTAGAGGTTGTATAATCCTACTTAAATCAACAGAGGAAAAAAATATGTAACTACAGTGTTTGTGACTCTCCTTGTCACTATAAAATATTAAAGCAGTACTTCTAAGAGATTGTCCTGTATCAGAAGTCACTGCAAAAGGCTTTGGTATACTCTTAAAGATTAAAGAAAAAAGAGAATACCTTTATTGTTGAGGTAAAACTCACAGTACCGCATTTGCATCCTAATGTCTCTTAACAGTATATAAAAAGAGGTCAAATCATTAAAAAATAACATTTTTAGAGGACAATGAGATTTCAGTGCGTGTGTATGTGTATGCACAGACGCTAATCCAGTATAATTAACACATCAATACTTGGCTAAATCTCATGTCCTAATTGAATAGTTACGAGAGATCTTTCGGAGAGGTCATCAATCCTCAAAACAGATTTCAAATTAAAATTTTGCAGTAAGCCAGTCAATTGTCTCAAAACTCCAAAATGAACTAATGCCAAATGACTTCACTGCACTTTAATTCCCAGATAGAATCCCTTATGGCTACATACTTTGACTACCTAAAAATTGCACACCAGATCTCCGGGATTGACACATTATTGCAGTCAGTACTAACTATACTCAGTTTACCTCCTCTCTTATTCCTCCCTCTTCCTGAAAGGGGAAGTTGGGAGAAGTAAGCAAGGTCCTCTCTTTGCAGGAGAAAGAGAAGTCAACAGTTTACACTTCTGCTCAGGAAAGAAAGGCACTGTGATCTCTCTCTCCTCTCTGTAAGCAAAGACCATCCTTCCAGGAGCAAAAAAATGATGATTTCAGTATGTCTATAATTGGCTACTTTATGAAATGGAATACTTCAGAATCCCTGTTGTGAGCTAAGAAAACAATCATGAAGAAACATTGATTATGCACCCATCCTCATTTTTGCTTAACCAGTCGGGGGACTGACAATGGGGGATGGGCAGAGAGGAAAAACTACTGTGTACAGACCCACTGCCCTGGCAGTTAAGATCACGTTTATTTCTACTACGTGTTTATTTTCTCTGTAGAAAATGAACCAAAATAGAGAAGAAAATGTTACAGAATTAAAACTACCCACAATCCCACTATACAGAGGAAACAATATTTAGGAGGATTTTCAAGTTAAACATTGTTCTTGTAGTGATCTTCATCATGACACTTTTAGGAAGACTGGTATCAAAAAGTGAGCCTTATGGAACATCATAAATGAAAGAGTGATATAACTGCATATATGGGAATTTTTTTTTAAATCTATAATAATGGGACGCCTGGTGGCTCAGTCAGTTGAGTGTCTGCCTTCGGCTGGGTCATGATCCCAGGGTCCTGGGATGGAGTCCCATTTAGCTCCCTGCTCAGTGGGGAACGCCTACTTCCCTCTCTCCCTCTGCCTGCCGCTCCCCCTGCTTGTGCTCTCTCTGTCAAACAAATAAATAAAATCTTTAAAAAAAAAGTCTATAATACTGTATACAAATTTATTTTAAAGACTTAAAAATCTACAGAGTTTTGGCTCTAGGAAAACATACATTACAAAAAGTATTTCAAGAAGACAAAGACTATCTGAAGAGACTCAAAGCCAGAGACTGGAAAAAACAGTCACTTATCTATATACTCTCAAAGTCATTTAGGATGAGTTCATTTTTAGAAGTTAAAGCCTAAAATAATACATAATCCTTATATAAAGTTAATCAGCTCATTCTATAGACTGACCTAATCCTGATAACAAAATTTAAGAAGAGCCTGCCTAAATACAAAGGCCAAACCAATTTCACTTATGCAGATACATTTTTCTTCTAAAAAACAATTAGCAAATTGAGTACAGATATTAACTGATATTAACAGATATTAACAGATATCTTTCAGATATGACTGAAAGAAATAATATATTTGCAGAGAATCTCCCAGGAATTTCCAAGTTATTCTGGATGGAAATCCTTCCAATTGTTTAGAAATTATAACCCTAAAATGTTACAATGACAAAAAATGTAGCTCCAACCCCCGAATCTTCTAGACAGGTTATCTTGTCTTTTCTTAACATTGTACGACTTAAGGATGGAAGCCTACACACACCCCCCAAATGTAATACAACACTTACAAAGAATTCATTACCGGCCCTAACATGAGCCTGAATGAGGGAAACTCAGGACTCACGCCTCCTCTGCCATGCCACTGTGATGTCACTCTCATCCTCAAGCACGATCAGCTCCTCCTTATCTATTTTATTTGGCCTAGGCACCTATGTTAGCACTGATCCTTTACCATCCATTATGTCACATTACTGCCATCTGCCCCTGCAAATGTTCTTTTCTTTTAAGCAACTAATGTAACATTAAAAAAATGCATTTGGATTGGGGCGCCTGGCTGGCTCAGTCAGTAGAGCATGTGACTCTTGACCTTGGGGTTGTGAGTTTGAGCCCCATGGTGAGCACAGATATTACTTAATGAAAAAAAGAAAACTTCTTAATGCATTTGGATAATACCATAAACCATTACTTTATTTTTTTGAAGATTTTATGTATTTATTTGAGAGAGAGAGTGTGTGCGCAGGAGCAGGGGGGAAGGGCAGAGGGAGAGGGTGAAGCAGACTCCCTGCTGAGCAGGGAGCCTGACACGGGGCTCAATCCCAGGACCCTGAGATCATGACCTGAGCCAAAGGCAGTCGCTTAACCAACTGAGCCAACCAGACACCCTGTAAATCATTACTTTAAAAGAAACGAGGTTTATCTATATGAAGAAATATCACTATCATTCCGAGCAGACATGCCTTAGTAACCTAAGGGCTATAAGATTAGTTTGCAGGACATCATACCTACTAACAAATAAGGAAAAGAATATAGATGTACTACCACACACAGATTATTTATCAATTAAAACAACTTTTCCTACCCATTATGTAAGAGAATACCGACAATTATGCTCTTACAACCTTAGGAACACTGGTGATTAGTACTATTAAAGGAGAGGCATGGATTGAGGTCTACTTAACTCCCAATCAGCAGCTTGGGTAAAGAAAGGATCTCTACTACAGTAATCATGTTACCCCATGCACAAGGCCTATTCTAATATTAAAACTTAATCCTTATTCTTACATACATCTCAAAAAATATTTGAGAAAATTAGTCAAATTAGCTGTATATGCTCCCCCCCCAAAAAAAACCCCAAAAAAAACAAATCAACAAAAAGCCCAAGTATGACGTTTAGCACAGAGAACCATTCAAAGTACTCTAATTGCCTTCTCTCTCACTAACTGCCTTTAAAGAAGCTTCTTGGCTCTATCTCGGCCCAATTGAAGAAAATGATTAAAAGCATTATTTGCTCATTCTTTACTAGTATTTGTCTACTTAAAATACAGTGAATACTACCAAAACTAGCACAAGACATTTCTTATTATAGCTTATTTTCCTTTCATTAAAGTTGCCTTACCCATTTATGTGAACCTACTAAAATGCAACATTTGCATATTTTTAAAAGGAAAGACTTAAAATGCTATTTTCAATTACACTTCTAATCCTATTTGAATCAATGTGAATATATTGACAAAAGAATTGTTCTTTCACAATCAACATGAACCATGAAAGAAAAAGCAAGTGTTCTGTGAGCTTAAGCACTTATGCCTTAAGTGTATAAAAATAGTAGTTCTCACATGTATTTAGGTGATGGAGTACCAGAAACATTTATGAAACATTTACATGGGCAACTTTTTATTTTTTTTTAATTTATCTTTTTTTTTTAAGATTTTATTTATTTATTTGACAGAGAAAGACACAGCGAGAGAGGGAACATAAACAGGGAGTGGGAGAGGGAGAAGCAGACTCCCTGCCGAGCAGGGAGCCCAATGCGGGACTCGATCCCGGGACTCCAGGATCACGACCTGAGCCGAAGGCAGTCGCTTAACCGACTGAGCCACCCAGGTGCCCATGAGCAACTTTTTAAAGAACATTTAATTTTATGTATCTGGAGCTGGTATAACTAATAGGTTTCAATTATTTAATAATTATAGAAGAAAATGTAAATTGAGTTAGTTTTCTGCAAACTGGAAAATAATTATTGCCTTCATTAATTTAGTACTATGTTATAAGGAAACTCACTTATCTTAGGTCATTTCTCCCCCACTAGAATGGCTATCATCAAAAAGACATATAATACCAAGTGTTGGTGAGGATATGGAAGAACTGGACTCCTCATACACTACACCGCTGGTGGGAATGCAAGATATCGCAGCCACTTTGGAAAACAGTCTAGCATGTTCTCAAATGGCTAAATACAGACTTACCACATTACTCAGCAGTTCTGCTCCTAGGATTATATCCCAGAGAAAGAGAACATATATTCACATAAAAACTTGTGTACAAATGTTCATAATGACATTATTTGTAATAGTCAAAAAGTGGAAACTCCCAATGCCCATCAACTGATGAATGGATGACCACAATGTGGTAAAGCCATACAATGGAGCAGGATTCCACTATAAAAAGGAACGAAGAACTAATACATGCTACGACACTGATAAACCTTGGAAACATGCTAAGTGAAAGAAACCTAGACACAAAAGGCCACATATTGTGTAAATCCATATGAAATGTCCAGAATAGGCAAATCAATAGGGACAGGGGCTGGCCAGAGACATGAAAGGAAGTGCCTGCTAATGGGCATTGGTTTCTTTGTGGGGTGGTAAAAACATCTCCTGGAATTATAGATAGGTGATGGCTATACAGCTCTGTGGATATACTAACAGCCACTGAATTGCACACTGTAAAAGGGTAAATTTTACTGTTTGTGAATTATACCTCGATTTTTAAAAATCATGAATAAACACACAAAAAATACAGTTATTGACACTTATGGAGATATTAAATGAAGCCTATTTTAAATATTTTATCTATCATGAAAACTTACCCACCTATACATTTGTTAAGAAACTTTTTATGATGTAAACATTTCTATTAAAAAAAGTCACAACTGGCAGCCAATAACTTTTACCATGTTTCAATATATCTGCCAAAAGTTTAGATTTAAAAAGACTTAAAAAGACGTGTTGCAAATTAAAACAAAACCAAGTATAGGATTACACCAGTTATCCGCATTATCTCTAGGGGTGGTTCATGAATCATTGGTACATTTTGAATACCGTAAAAGATCCTGATTACAGACTTACTTACACAAAGTAAATAACATAAATTTTTGACTCAATCAAATTTCTACCAAGAAGTCAATGACTGTTAATTTTTATTCTGTACCACAATAAATGTCCAAAACCTAATGTGTAAGCTTTTGTTATGTCTCAATTCTGTTAATTCCCTTCTGGAAAAAAGAATTCTACAGGAACTCAGAACAACTGTAGGTAATAACTTGAAATCTGATTAATTCAAATTAATATTACTGGAGGACTATATGAATTATTACTACATGAAAATAATAATGTGTGAATTATTAATATACTAAAATAACCTTACTATAGCTACTACAGAGAGTAATTCATTTTAATTCTAGGAAAGTATTTTCTGAATTGCCAAGCTAAGAACCTGCCTAGGTCTACCTCATTAAGTCAACAACCATTCTCTAAGCAGTTATGTCCACAATATTGCAAGGAATACAAAGATATTAGCCCCCAGACTCAAGGAGTCTACAGTATAATACAAGATGAAAGTGAGCAGGTAATATAAACTGGGGACAGACTACAAATGTTGAGAATCTTATAGTTTAACCTATAGGTAGTAAGGAAAGCATTAAATGATCTGAATCATCTACTCCTATGTTAGACAAGGAGAGAAGAGGTACAGGAAGACCAAACGGGAGACTCACACAATAGTCTGGATGATGAGGATGAAGAATCTAAATTAAAGTATGGGCAAGGGAAGGACAGATGAGGAAAGGCTCTCAAGTCTTATTTACAAGGTAGAATCAACAGGACTTGGGAGCTGCATAGAGAGAAGGCAATATCACCTAGAAATTAAGGCTTGCATATGCTTTGAAAACACTCCTGGGTGAGAGGTTTGGCTTCGACTCATTTCAGCTGTGTATGCTGGGCAATGACTTCATCTCTACGGGTTTCTGTTTCCTCTGTGAAATGGAGGTAATAATAGTGCCGACATATCATAGGGTTGTCATGAGGCTGAATTAGAAAAGAATGCATGTAAAGCACTTAGCACTGAGCCTGCTACATAGGATGACAAGGTTAACAGTAATCCCACTGACCAGGATAGGAAATACAGGAAGAACTGTAAATAGGGATACGCGTGGAGATTAGCTAAGCATACTACATTTCTGCTTCCGGCCCAATCTGTAAGTCTAGAGAATGGTGAATACTACAACAGGATTTGTGAAAGTAAATTAAAATATAACTAAAGATTTCTAGCTATGAAAGGCCTTGAACACCTTGCTATCGGATTTGGACTGAATAAAAAATCTACTGTCTCCTAAATACAAAGTTTAGAGCTCATATAATATATGATGCCATTTATTTTCCAGGTGAGAAAACGAAGACCCACAAAATGAAGAAACATCCCAAAAGTCACACCAGTCATTGATATACATAGTATGAGCACATTAATAAATTAAATGCTGGCTCTCTCCTCCTCCACATTCGACACACAGTTGCATCTTCTGGTGCAGTGCCAGCCGAGTCCCCAAGACACGACAGTGGAGTTTGGAGCAAATGGATTTGGCCATTTTGAGTGCCTGGTCACCAGGGCTGCTTTTAACTCTGGCAAAGTGGATACTGTCACCATCAATGAGCCCTTCATTGACCTCAACTACATGGTCTACATGTTCCAGGATGATTCCACCCATGGCAAATTCAACGGCACAGTCAAGGCTAAGAAAGGGAAATTTGGTTTTTCTTCGATGGAAAACCCATCTCCATCTTCCAGGAGTGATGTCCGGCCAACAACAAATGGGGTGATGCTGGTACTGAGTATATTGCAGAGTCCACTGGGGTCTTCACCACCATGGAGAAGGCTGGGGCTCACTTGAAGGGTGGGGCCAAGAGGGTCATCATCTCTGCCCCTCCTACTGATGCCACCATGTTTGTGATGGGCATGAACCATGAGAAGTATGGCAACTCCCTCAAGATTGTCAGTAATGCCTCCTGCACCACCAACTGCTTGACCCCTCTGGCCAAGGTCATCCTTGACAACTTTGCATCATGGAGGGACTCAAGACTTATGACTCCATGCCATCACTGCCACCCAGAAGACAGTGGACAGTCCCTCTGGGAAGCTGTGACATGATGATCAAGAGGCTGCCCAGAACATCATCCCTGCTTCTACTGGTGCCACCAAGGCTGTAGGAAAGGTCATCCCTGAGCTGAGGAGAAAGCTCACTGGTATGGCCTTCTGTGTCCCCACCTGCAATGTGTCAGGCATGGATCTGCCTAGAGAAAGCTGCTAAATACAATGACATTAAGAAGGTGGTGAAAGAGGCGCTGGAGGGCCCCGTCAAGGGCGTCCTGGACTACACTGAGGACCAGGTTGTCTCTTGCAATTTTAACAGTGACACCCACTCTTCCACTTTCAGTGCCAGGGCCGGCATTGCCCTCAATGACCACTTTTTCAAGCTCATTCCCTGGTATGAAAATGAATTTGGCTACAGCAACCAAGTAGTGGACATTATGGTCCACATGGCCTCCAAGGAGTAAGACCCCCCCCCCGGAACACCAGCCCCAGCAAGAGCAAGAGGAAGAGAGAGGCTGTCAGATGCTGGGGAGTTCTTGCCCCAACTCACCCCCTAACTGAGAATCCCCTGACCTCCACAGTTTCCAGTTTCTATCCCAGATTCCTAAAGAAGGGGAGGGGCTTGGGGAGTCCTACCTTGTCATGTACCATCAATAAAGTATACTGGGGGCGCCTGGGTGGCTCAGTTGGTTAAGCGACTGCCTTCGGCTCAGGTCGTGATCCTGGAGTCCCGGGATCGAGTCCCACATCGGGCTCCCTGCTCGGCGGGGAGTCTGCTTCTCCCTCTGACCCTCCCCCTTCTCATGTGCTCTCTCATTCTCTCTCTCTCTCAAATAAATAAATAAAATCTTTAAAAATAAAAAAAATAAATAAAGTATACTGTACCCAGCCAAAAAATAAAAAAAATAAATGCTATTCATACTCTTCATTTGCTTAACAAAACTGAGTCCTTATATAAAACTTCCTTCTATCCCCATCCTTGTGATACAGAAAATTTGAAATTACTGGGATAAAAATTAAAAGGATTTAATGTAATGTAGTGGTGATAGTTATAAACAGGTTTTCAACAAATATTATTAAAACTCTTCTTTAGGGGCAACAGTCGGTTAAGTGTCTGACTCTTGGTTCGGGTCAGGTCATGATCTCAGGGTTGTGAGATCGAGCCCCATGTCAGGCTCGGGAGTCTGCTTGAGATTCTCTCTCCCTCTCCCTTTGCCCCTCCCACTCCTGTGCACACACACTCTCTCTCTCTAAAATAAATAAATAAATCTTTAACAAATAAAACTCTTCTTTAAAAAGTAACTACAGAATTTTAGGAAAACTCAAATTATTTTAATGATGATATAATTTTTATTTATCTTTTTTGAAATTAAAAGAGTACAACTGACATGACAAATTTTAAATATGAAAATTTCTCTTTAATGATAATTTAAAAATTGTTTTTAATCAAGTAAATATATTGTTACTGAAATTTAACATTTATTTTGTTCATTTTGAGAAATAAATTATAGAGACAGTAACAATTATAAGAAGCTTTTTTTTTATATGTTTTTCTAAGATTGATTTATTTGAGAGAGAGAGGGAGAGCGTGCAAGAGTGAGCACGAGCAGGGGGAGGGGCAGAGGGAGAAGGAGACTCCCCAATGAGCAAGGGAGCCTGACACAGGGCTCGATCCCAGGACACTGGGATCATGACCTGAGCTGAAGGCACACTTAACTGACTGAGCCACCCAGGCACCCCAGAAGCTTTCTTTCTATAGTTCTCTGTAAGACCCTAGTTCACAAAGACACTGTATGAATTAATGGAGTATCTCAAAGACCCTGTAGTAAATCTCTAAATGCCAATAATGACCACTACTTTCCCCCTCTTTCCTTTTTCTTTTTACAATTCACTCCTTTGACTGCATGCAGCCTTCTCTGCCCATTTCCAATCTCAGCTTCATACGGTACTACCAGAGTGATGTTTAACCAAAACAAAGTTTCTCTCTCAGTACTCAACAAGGCAAACGTTACCACATTCTGTGCATAAAACTTTTCAACTCCAATCAAAAGCAAAGCTATATAGGCAAAAACAAGACCAACCAATGAGCAAAAGTTTTTGTAGATATCATAACCAGAACAATATTATAAATTATGTGGGCTGCCAAGGCCCTCAGAATCCTAGCTTTTAGTTTAAAAATAAGTTATATATTGGGGCTCCTGGGTGGCTCAGTCAGTTAAGCATCTAATCTCGGTTTTGGCTCAGGTCATGATCTCAGGGTCATGAGATCAAGCCCTGCATTGAGCTCTGCGCTCAGTGAAAAGTCTGCTTAAGACTCTCTCTCCCTCTCCCCACCCCCACTCTCTCTCTCTCTAAAATAAATAAATAAGTCTTTTAAAAAAATAAGTTCTATATAAAGAAACTTTAATGCTTTAATGAAAGAATCTCCTTCCGGACCCATAGTATTAGAAGAACTATCTTCATTTAGTTCTTGAATCAAAGAAAAATATGTTTTCAAGTTATTGCACACCATTAATATAAGAATATGAATACCAAAGCTTATTAATTTTTGTGCAGCCTAATTTCACCACACCCACACATTAATAAATGTTTGATTATACTTTTTGTTTTCCCTTCAGACAAATTATATCAGCCTTGATTTCTATAAAGTTTTAAGGTATTTCATTTTACTTCTAAGAAAAATCCCATGTTGTGGTTTGCAACATCTCTAATTACTGAGGAAGAAAATTGCTGAGCCAAAAGAAACTAATTACAAAGAGCTGATGTAGTATATAGAAATAATCTATGAGTATAGATTTTCAATTTTTGGTCCTGTAAGAGAAAATGGAACAAGGTTATTTTAAGTACTAAAGAGTGAACTTTTAGCTTAAGTAGGCCATCCTACAGACTACCATCTATTCAGTCAAAGGAGGAGGACTTTTAGGATGAGAAAACCCTGCCCTTTCTTACCCGAAGACCATGACAGGAAGGGTCAGTGGCGCTTTCCTTTGTATTTAAATGGTTATACATCTAAATTGGGCCGAGAAGCATTTTGATAGAAAATTTTAAAATAACTGATAGATTGGACCTGAAAAAATTCAAACAAGAACTGAACAAGAACAAAACAAACAAAAAAACTGTTTCATAACAGACATACAGAAGTGCCAATATAAAATTATTTAGATTTATATGCACCCAAGTGAAATTTACTTTACTGATATAACATTTTTCACTAATTCAAAGTGCCAAGACACGTGATGCTAATTTGAGAATGAAGACTCTACGGGTTAACCATTTTTTTTTTTTGGAAGTGACCTTGGTATGACTTACCCACAACAAA
>NW_023270593.1:0-15931 GCF_011800145.1 Mirounga leonina | reverse complement strand
TATTCAGTGGAAGGATTTTCCTTCATGGCTGTCCTTCAAGGTCACCTCTGAGTGAAGCTGTGGGACTATAGGTATCCCCCTTCTGATGGCAGCACCCTCCATTAACCAGGCTTGAGTCTTTTCTTCCTCAGTCAGCTGATCATACAGAACTTCCCACAAGGCTGCAACTATGGATTGAGAGGGGGAAGAGGAATGGAGCTGGGGCTATGGGCTCCTGGAAATGTCTTTTCCTTCTACTTGAGCCTGGTCTCTTATGTCACTTCCGTCTTAAGAGATTAAAGCTGCTCATGCCCAATTTTATAGTTTGGTGGGTCAGAGAAAACCCAATTTATCGTGGGAAACTCAGGCCTGATGACTCATGTTTATGCATTCAGTCTTAATAGCAAGCCAGGGCTGTTTCTCAAAAGGATAATAGTCATCTATACAAGAAGGCATATGATTTGCTCTAAAACCTAGATGTCTCCACTGTGATTTTCTTCGTGGTGCTTGCCAGATCACAGATAATCCCACTATTTGTCATAGACAAATAGTGCCGTTACCTGCTGGATCATAATGTCCAAGTGGAAGGGCAGCTTGCACTACAGTCTAGATTTCTTTTATTCCAGGCTCCCACAAAAACTGGCAGCCTTACCCGGGACTTGGAAAATGGGTTGAAGTAGCATACACAAATGTGGTATATGCTGCTTCCAGTCCCCTTTGACCAACATCTCCCCATTTCCCCACCCCTCAGCCTCTGCAACCACCAATCTCTGTTTCTATGAGTTTGGGTTTTTTAGATTCCATATATAAGTGAGATCATATGATATTTGTCTTCCTCTGTCTTACGTATTTTACTTAGTATAATGCCCTCGGTGTTCATCTATGTTGTCACAAATGGCAGGATTTCCTTCCTTTTTTTATGGTGGAAGAATATTCCATTGTATATAAACGTTACATTTTCCATATCCATTTATCCATTAATGGGCACTTAGGTTATTTCCATGCCTTGGCTATTTTGAATAATGTTTCAATGACCCTGGGGGTGTAAATATTGAGGTAATGACTTAATTTCCTTTGGATATATACTCAGAAATGGGATTGCTAGTACATAAAGTATTCTATTTTTAATTGTTTGGAAAAAATTTCCTTTTCTTAATCCAAATTCCACTGACCAGCCTTACCTGTCATTGACAACTCCCACCTTAATGAGTCACCTCTATGGTGATTGCCAAATGCTGATGCTCTCTTTTCCTCATTTTTTTTTTTTTACATTTGTTACCTTTATGTACCCCGTCTCCCAATCATGCTGGCTCTGTGCTCCTGCTCCTATTTGTCACACTCCCCTGCTACATTCTTGGCTACTAGGCCTGTTGGCCTTTGCCTCTGCATGGCTTCCAACCTTTCTCATCATGAAGAAATTCACTCATGTCATTGGCCACCATGTTGATTCCTCCACTCTGGCAAGGGAAGGGAATGGAAGGAATAGGTAGATGGAAAAGAAAGTGACTACAGGGGTGCCTGGGTGACTCAGTCGTTAATCGTCTGCCTTCGGCTCAGGTCATGATCCCAGAGTCCTGGGATCGAGCCCCGCTCTGGCTCCCCGCTCCGTGGGGACCCTGCTTCTCCCTCTCCCACTCCCCCTGCTTGTGTTCCCTCTCTCACTGCGTCTCTCTCTGTCAAATAAATAAATAGAATCTTAAAAATAAATAAATAAATAAATAAATAAATAAAATAAAAAAAAAGAAAGTGACTACATATGGTTTTAGTAAGCAGAACTGTGGGACGACTGTATCTTAGACTGAAGGTACTGCCCAGGTAGATATATTTTGAGAACATTTAATAGGTAAGTATGGTACATCAGGTATATGTAATGAGAGATGAGTTTACCACTGCCTCATATTTTTAGACAATATATTTTTATTTATAATTTATAATTTACAAAATAATTTATAATAAATTATTAATAGATATGTATAAATGAATATTTATAAATGTATATAAATTTATGTAAAATTTATGTGAATAAATATTTATAAATAATTTATAAATAATAATATAATTATATTTATAAATAAATATTAATAACTAAAATATAAAATTATAAAATAAATCAATAGTTTATTTATAATATAATTTTTATATAACATATTTTTGTTTACTTGTTTACTAGTTGTCTCTCCCTTTAGAATGTAAGTTCCATGAGAACAAAGACTTTGACTTGTCCATTCCTGTTATCTTTGGTGCCAGAAACAGTGCCTGGCAAACATTAGCTACCCAGTCATTCTTTGTTAAATGCATGAAGCTCAGACAAGGAGTTTGCACCTATATTTTGGAGGTCAGAATAAGAAGACTGAATTTAATTCTGTTGGACAAAGGAAGGCTATCAAAGTCCTTATAGCAGGAGAGTAAAACAACCTGAGTTTTAGTAAGATACCTCTAGGAATCATGGGAATGATAGATTAAAAAGACAAAAATTTGGAGGCTTATAGTAATTTTAGGAAACTTTTATTGTCTATATTTTGTGGGACACTTGTTTGAAGGTATAAGGATTTTATTTTTATTTCATGTTTTAAAAGATTTCCAAATGTATAAGAAAGAGAATTTCTGTAAAATTTATAAAACACATGTTCTAGAAAAAAACCTGCCACATGTACAATTTGTCATCGATAATAGTTGTCATCCTTGAAAAGTATCAAAAACATTTTCCCTGAAATTATGTCATCACCACTTAAAAATTGGTTTTCTCTTATTTCTTATAAACTGCTTTAAAACATTTTTTTTAAAATTTTTATCATAATTGATCATATGATTCATCCATTTCTATAGTGTAGTCCAATATCATACTTAATTTTAACATAATAATTATAATTTAGTGGTGGTTTTCACATATGATTTTCAAAAATGGTTACAAATTTTAGGTAGACAAATTTTTAAATATTGATGATCTTTTTAGTTTATTTATTAGATTTTAGTTAATTACTATATCTTAGTCTTAAAAATTTCGATACAGGATGCCTGGCTGGCTCAGTCAGAAGAGCTTGCAACTCTTGATCTCAGGATCATGAGTTTGAGCCCCATGTTTGGTGTAGGGATTACTTAAATAAATAAAAAACTTTAAAAAAATAAAATTAAAATTAAAAAATTTTCCATACAACAAGCATTTATTGAGAGGATTTTATGAGTCAGGACTCTGCAGTGTTTGAGATCTTACCCTACTTACAAGCTAACAAGTTTGCTTGTTTCATGGCCATTTGCAGAAGACACAAGACTCCTGGGTCAGAGACAAAGGACTTTATCACCATGGCAAAAACAGTATCCAGACCCTCATATTTATTTGTGTTGATTTGCCATGCCCCCTCAGGGCCATGAGGGTGACAGTAAAGACCCATCCTAGATACCTATATACACAGTGTGCTGCATTAAAGGAAGTGATCCCTGAGCTCACCACTTTCCTAGTAAAGATTATCAGCCTGCTTCTTGGCAGAAGAAAGGCATTACCTCATCCTTTAAGGCTGCTCACTGCAAACACAATTCTGAGGAATGGCCTGTGGAAAGAGTGGTCAGGATTTTGCATTCTTGGCATATGCACAAAGAATGTGCAGGGACACTCAGGATCCAAGGAGATTGCCTCTTCTAACAGTACTCTGGTAGTGAGAAAAAATATATATAGGCTCCTAAAATGAAATTAGAGCAAATCTAAAATATAATTTTCTGTGGAAAAACACCAGAAATATTAGTTGAAACTGAGATATACAATATTACTGCTGTTTCCTCCCCATCTGGATAATGCTACTGATGAGATCTGTCATCACTATGATATTAAGGAGTGTGTAGAAGCTTAGTTGAAAATTGAGTGGGGTTAATTGAAAAATCATCATATTAAGTGTTAAAAATTTTATAAATTTAAACTTAGTCTTTCTTGGTTGAATATTACTATACTTCAAAAGTTTTTTCCAAACCAGATGAAAAAATATACTTCAGAACACAGTAGTTGATAGTAACAAGTACCACCACAGCACCAAAACCAGGTAACATTTCTTGAGGGCTTACTAAGTGACATGCATCATTCAAAGTACTTCTAGATATTAACACAATAATCCTGACAATAACTCTATGAAATAGGCACTATTATTTTTCATAAGAGGAAACTAAGGCACAGAAAGATTAAGTAATTTACATAATGTCACATAGCTAGGATATCAGCATGCTTTCAGCTCTGACTGACAGACGCTCTCACCAATTGGTGCATTTATTATATGACACTGCAGGAAGGCCAGAGGTATGACAGGTTTTAGAGCTAGCTGAGTCAATGGCTAAACAAAGTTGGTAGTCAAAATTATTTCTGATTTAAAAAAAAAACTCATCATCTATGTACTGGCGTTGCCCTTTGGCTGGCCCCACTTGTGGTCACCAGATGGCTGTGGCACTTCTTGGCACTTTTACTCTCCATTTTTTTTTCTCCAGACTTAGTATTTCAGATGATTTGAAGATTGGCTTTTTCTGCACAGACCATGCTACTCAAACAGATTACAGTGAAATTCTGCCACTAAAAGAGTTGAGTTCATCTACAGAAAAGCTAATACGGGTAAATTGGATTTGTTTTCAAACTTCTGAGATTATTTTGGGTATTGTTTGCCTTGATGTCTCTTTCCTTCGCAGAGTTGAAATGACTAAAAATTTTAATCTTAGCGTCTTTTATAAGCTGAATTGGACGACAGTCGTGTTTTTAAAAATAATTTGTATCAACTACTGTTTATATTTATATCATGCTTATATATGTTAACCAGTTTAGTGAAGTATGTTTTTACTCTCTTTGGAATTTTCTATTTATGCTACTTTTTAGAAATTATGAAATACTTTTGGATTGTAGAAAAATGTGGAGAGTAATATAATGAATCACTGTGTTACCCACCATACAGCTTTGTCAAATCTTGACTTTCCACCATATTTCCTTTGGATCTTTTTTGATTGTAAAGAAACAGAACATTTCATACACCTCGGATATCAAGAGTTATTAAAATCCCTAATCAATAAAACTGTCACACTGGATAGCATACTACTATAAATACTCTCGTGTACTTTGTTTCTGTTTTTTCACTTAACAGTATAACTTGAAAATCATCCCATATTGGTAGTGTCCTCGTCATTTTCACAAGTGTATCTATCCATCATAAAATGTACATCATTTATTTAGCTATTCCCCTAATAATGGACATTTTGGATGTTTCAAATCTTCTACCGTGATGAAGAATTCTGTACATATTCAGAGGCCAGCCAATCTGTGGCATAAACTTCAAAGTGGAATTTCTGAGTCATAAGATGTATGCATTAGTCATTTTGAAGGATATTGCCAAATTGCTCTGCACGGAGATTGTACCAGTTTACACCCCCACTAGTAACTTTTGGAGGTGTCTCTTTTCTTACATACTTGCCAGTTTGTTGCCTTTTCTAGTAATACCTTCAGAAAAGTTTTATAACTTTATTTCTTTGCAACTGGGCATGTCCAAATGACCAAGTTCTGGTAGTAGAATTAGATTAAAATATTATGTGGCAGCTTTGGGAACCTTCTTTAAGAAACAGCTCACCGTGCACTTACTGTTTGCTACTTCACTTCCTCCTCCTCTTCTCCCTTCCTCCCTTCCTCCTTTCCTCACTCCCTCCTTCCCTCCCTTCCTTTCCTTATTTCTGTGCCTAGAACATGGATGCTACCATTTGTGCCCTGATTTTGAGGCAGTATACAGTATAGTGATAAGATAGAAGGATCTTAGGTCATTTTCACCCCTGATTGCCTACTCAATTTCTAGTGAAAGAGAAATAAACTTATTTCTCTTTTGTGCTTTTGTTATTTGGATTTTTAAAATCCAGCTGAACCAAATTCTTATGCTTATATCAGATTAAGGGTGTTTCCTCTATTTTTAATTGATGAAAGGCATCTAAAAAATATAATGAATGACAGGATTTGAATGCTTTTCATGGATCTATTGAGTCATATGGTTTTTTTTCTTTATGTGATGATGTGAAAATTGACTTTTGAACAGTAAGCCTGGAATGAACCCAACGGGACTATAATATTTCCTTCTGTTTTCTGCATCATTTGTATAATTCTACTAATGATTGTTTCCTATTCATGTTCATAAGAGACTGTCCTATAATTTTCTTTTCTTCTTATACTATTGTTGTTCAATCTCAGTACCAAGGTCATAGTATTTCATAGAATAAGTTGGAAGATGTTCCGTAGTCTATTCTCTGGAATAGTTGGCATGAGGTTGGAATTATCTATCTCTTCAGTGTTTGTTAGAACTTGCTTGCAAAACTGTATGTGCTTATTTTTATTGCTATTTTTATCTTGTTATGGATATATTAAGGTTCTCTTAAATCCTCTTGGGTCAGTTTTGACATTATGTTTTTCTATAAAAGTATTTATTTTGTCAAGTTTTCAAATTATTGGCATATTGTTGACTGTCTTATTTTTAAATCTTTATTGTGTCTGTAGTTACCTATTTTTTTAAATTTTAATATTAAAAAATAAAAAGCTAATATTGTGTGCATACCTCTTCTTTTTTTTCCTAGATGAATGTTGGCAGTTTTATCTGTTTCATTATTTTTTTTCAGAGACCCAACTTTTACATTTGTTAATCCTCTCTATCATATCTTTATTTTTAGTTCATAAATTTCTTATCTTTATTTTTTAATTTACTCTACTATTTTGTGTTCACTTTGTTTTCTTTTTCTGATTCCTTGAGTTGGCTCTCAGTATCAGGATGTCATAAAGCTCTATTTTTAGAAAATGCAACTATATTGGCTTAATCAAATAAGAAGTCACTTAGAATTAGACATCTGTAGTTGAGGCAGTAGCTCTCTGTTGTCATCTATATACCAGACTTGTTTTATCTTTTTCAATCTCTGTTATTAGTGCATGGCTTTTGCTTTCATATTTCTGACCTCACAGTAGCAAGATGGCTGCTACACTTCCAGCCTCCATCTGCATTTCATACAGTACGGAGACTATGAGAGAAGTAGGGAGGGCTGGTGGTGGTGGCCATGATAGGAAAGCAGGAACTTTCTATAGAAAACCCCAGCTTATTTATCATTGGCCTTAACTTGACCACCTTAACTGGGAGGAGTCCTAGAGTAGTGAGCATTTTAGTTGGACATATTTCTGTCTGGACAAAGTCCTAGTCCTCTCAGTAAGGAAGAACCAGTGTAATGGATAGTGGTTGTCAGCTACAATGCCTATAGATCATTATTTTTGTGGCCCCCTCTTTTCTTTTATAAGCATTTATAGGCTTATATTTCCCACAAATTACTTCTTTACCTTCACCCCACAAATTTTGAAATGTAGCATTTTTATTAGTATTCGTAATACTAATTATTTTTATTAGTTAATGCTTTTAATATTTATTAGTATTAGATTAAAATGCTCTAACATTTTCCAAGTATGCTTTTTAGTTATTGTTATGTTGTTGGTTTTTAAATTCAGTCCTCTGTTATCAGTGAAAATTCTTTGTGAGACAAATTATTTGGTGTTTGCAACTTGTACCAAGGCTTCGTGTGAGGTCAGTCTTTGTCACTGTGCCCTGGATATAAGAAATTAAAAATAATTTTCATTTGTTACTAGTTGAGAGTGTATATGCATATGTATGTGTATATGTGTATGTGTGTATATATATGTATGTGAATATATATATTTTGCCATTCTGTTCAATGCTAATATCCTTATATCAGCATTCTTTGGTATAGTGTTTGCCTGGTAAATCTTTCTCGTTCTTACACTGACCTCATTTCTGTGTTGCATTTTAGGTATAACTTTTACAGATTATAGATAGTAGTTTAGAAAACATCCAATCTTATAATCTTTTTCAACAACTAGTTTATTCTCTTAATATTAGTTGTGATTACTAATATGTTTTTATTTTTCTGCCAACTTATTTTGTAATTTCTCTTTAGCTTCTTCTTCTTTTATACTTCTTTTTTCCTACCTCCCTACTTTTCATTGGATTGATAAACTTTCTTTAGTTCCTATTCTCTCCTCTACTGGGAATTAAGTTAATCACGATATCTTTATTCTTTTAATGGTTGCCTCCAGTTTGAACATGTGCACTTGGTTTTACAGTGTCTGCACGTAGCCAGAATTTCTAATTTCTGTCAAATAATGCAAGAAACCTACTACCTTTATCTATAATCACCCCCTATCTTACACATTATTATTCTCAAGTATGTCAGTTCTACCTCTTTTTCTAATATTTTTGTAGTTACCTATTCATATCATTATTTTATACAGTTAATATTTGTTTTGATTTGCTCACATTCACTAATTTCTTTCTCACCATTACTTCCTATATCTCTTACTTATTTTCGAGTTTAATTTTCATTCTTCCTAAAGATCCCTTGATTCTTCTTTCAGCAAAGATCATGGTCTACTTAGTGGTAGTATTGTACAACCTCACATAACATGTAATACCCTTGCAATTGTATAGATCCATTTACCACCCTCCCCTGTCCTTTATGCCAGGGTTATCATATGTGTTACATCTACATACATTATACACTCAGCTTTGCTTTAAACATTCTTATATATCTTACACAAATGATGTTTGCTTTAAACATTCTTATATATCTTACACAAATAAGAGGAAAAACCAATCTATTATATTTATTTGGATATGTACTATTTCCAATGCTCTTCATTCTTTCCTGAAAATCTAAGTTTCCAGCCTGTAATATTTCTTTTTACCCTGAAGAAATTTCTTTAGCAATTCTCAGTCGAGGCAATAAATTCTCATAGTTTTCTTTATTTAAAATGTTGCATTGATTATAGAATTCTAGATTGATAAGTATTTTTTTTTTTTTTCTTTTCACTGTAGCATAGCTCTTCTGACTTCCTTGGTTTCTAATAAGAAAACTTTAATCATCCCAAAAGTTATTCCTCTGTATGTAGTTGTTTTCTTTTCTGTCTGCTTTCAAGATTTTCTTTTGGAGGTGCCTGGCTGCCTCAGTCAGTAGAGCATGCCACTCTTGATCTTGAGGTCATGAGTTCAAGCCCCACGTTGGGTATAGAGCTTACTTAAGAAAAAAAAAAAAAGATTTTCTTTTTATCTTTGGTTTTCAGCAGTTGAATTATTATGTACCTAGGTGTGGTTCATATGTATTTATCCTGCATGAGGTTTGTTCAGCATCTTGAATCTTTCTTTTTCACCACATTTGGGAGCTTTTTGGCCATTATATCTTCAAATATTTTTTTTCTACCCTACTCTTTGTATCCTCTCCTTCTGCAACTCCAGTTACTTGCATGTTATACCTCTGATTATGGACTTACATGTCCCCAATTTCTGTTCACTTATTAAATTTTTAAAAATTATTTTCGGGGCGCCTGGGTGGCTCAGTCGTTGGGCGTCTGCCTTAAGCTCAGGTCGTGATCCCCAGGTCCTGGGATCAAGCCCCGCATTGGGCTCCCTGCTCTGTGGGGGGCCTGCTTCTCCCTTTCCCACTCCCCCTGCTTGTGTTCCCTCTCTTGCTGTCTCTCTCTCTGTCAAATAGATAAATAAAATTTTTAATAAATAAATAAATAAATAAAATAAACATTTTCTTTCTTTTGTTCTACTGATTTATCTTCAAGTTCACATGCTTTTCTCCCATCATCCTTATTCTTCTATTAAACTCTTCCAGTGAATTTTTAATTTCAGACATTTTAGTTTTCAACTCGTGAATTTCTGTTTGTTTTCTTTATTGCCTATTTTTTCCCCATTTGTTATAAGCATATATATTCCTTACTTCCTCCTGCATAGTTATAATAGCTGCTTTAAAAATCATTGCCTAATAATTCCAACATTTGGGTAATATTGGTCTTGGTCTCAATGATGTTTTTTCTTGGGACTGAATCACATTTTCCTGTTTTTTTTTTTTTTCTTTTTTAATCAGGTATTTTGAATTATATCTTGGGTATTGTGAGTGTTATGTTCTGGCTTCTGATATTTATGTACATATTCTCCTGAAGACTGTTGATATCTTTGTTTTAGCACATAATAAACTTGTTTGGATTCAAACTGCAAATGTCTCTTTGTTGACAGCCCAAATCTCCTTGGGCTGCTTACAGTCTGTTCTATGTATGTGTGTTTTGGGGATCACCCAGAGGTTTGTTCTGAGTTTATATACAGATTTTGCACTCCTTCTCTTTGGTTTTTTTCTTTTTAGGAAGCCCACACAATCACATCCAGCATCTGTGGTTGCTCTGTCCCTTTATTATTCAGACCATAAAGGCCAATGATTTCTATTTGAGTTTTGGCTGCCTTGTGAGGTCACCGAACACAGCCACCGCAGCAGGCATCTCTCCTTGCATCAGTTCCTTCCTCCAATTTTTGAATCCCCTCCTGGATTCTCCTGCTTCTGTTTATTCTCCAGAATAATGATTGTGTTTTGTTCCTATTTTATCTAGAGTTTATAGTGATCTGTGGGAGTCTTAGATCCAGTGGAGTTTGACCATACAGGATTTCTGTGCCTTCCTTCCTCAGAACATGCAGTCCATACAGGACTGGGTCTTCTTAAGGCAAAGTCATCTCTGCCTGTTCCTGGAATTTAAGGAATTCCTTAAGACTTCACTTGCTTTCAAATATTTTTTAAAAATGACTTGTCAACATAGTACCCTTTGTGAGTTGACAACATGATATAAAGAAATAGGGCTATGAGTCAGTCATAACTGTTTAAATCTGGGCCTTCCATTACTGGTCATGCAATGTTGCATTAGATAGTCATTAACCACTTGAAGTCTTATTATCCTCATCTGCAAAATAAAATCTTATCTATAGTTTCAGGATACTAAAATGAGATTCTTTCCAGGATGCTAGTACACCAGGTATAAAATTCCAAAGTGAATTTGAGTTAGATCCCATTTGCAGGATTTGCAAAAGGAATGTTGCATATCAGATCAATGACTCTTAGCTTTTGAAATAGATCAAGGATAATAAAAAAAGAGTCAGGAGGTGCAGAGGAAAAATTACTGATTGAGAAAGCGCTATTACCATGCTCTTTATAGGGGAAGAGGTACCAGAAACGATCTTCCTTAACTCAAAGCTAGTAAAGCAGGCTTGTATGGAACCTGAAGTACGTTTGCTGCTTTTGGAAAACACAGAGGACTGGTGCTGATCCATGCTTAAGGAAACTAGGAAGATGGAGTTGCTAAGTTGGGATCATTCTATACTTCCAAAGTTGTTGGGGTGAGGAATGTGTGATTGTTTCCTATGGACCATATGTGGCCTATGAAAGAGAAAGAGAGAGAGAAAGTGCATCATCATGGAGTCATTCTGGGCCCTATCCAGTAGAATGATCTAAAACAACAGAGGACCCCCAACAGTCGGAAGAAGAAAAAAAAGCTCTATATTCATAGGGGCTGAGGAAGGAGTAGCAATGATCTCCCAGTCTTACTTTGAATGTGTTTAACTCATGGTAATAATATTCTAAATGCCACTTTGAGGCTGTGTTTTGAGTGACAGTAGGATTTTCTATTCCCAAGAATGAGCAGAAAGGCCCTGGAATTGATTAGAGTTTCCATTCAGGGCAGAGGAAGATTGCCTAGTGAATACATTTTAAATAGATGATGGGAGACAAAAACACATTATATGTTTTGATGATCAGAAATGATTCTTAGTCAACATGCTGGTTTGCTTGGCTAGTAAATTCACAACAAATGTTGATTTTTGCCTATCTTTTCTGATTTAACATCCGCATCTTGAACTATACCTTTTGGAGGTATGATAAAGGGTTGTTGTTAACCCAGGTATTTTATCCTGGATGGGAAGAAATGACCAAGAACCTTCTCTCCCTTACTCCATTAGCATATATTAATTTAGCAGATTAACTGGAGTTCTCCAATGTATACCATATTCCAGAGGTATTCTTAAAAAGCAGGACAGGCCCCTAACTACATTCCAGGTCATATGCCCATGTTGGGGAGGAAAAATTTTTTCTTTACCTTTCAACATTCTTCTAGTTGATCTAAGAATCAAATTGACAGGAGACAGATTAGCAGGAGAAAAACAATTTAGTAACATGTACACCTCCTGAATACAAGTGAGAGACCCAGGAAAACTGAGTAACTCTCTGAAATGGCCTTAAATACCACCTTCAACTAAAGACAAAAGATGATGTTGGGGGAGGAGGGGAGCAGTTAAGCGAGGTTATGAGGAAAAGCACAATAAACAAGGATATGATGGTTATGCAGGTTTAAATCTGCATAAGAGTTTCTAGAGATTTTAACTCATCCCCTTCTTGCTGGTATAGCTAGGGAAGGCACCCTTACAAGTGGAGCTTTCCCTTCTAAATGTAAATGTCTCTTATAAAACGGTAACTTCTACTCAGTTTTGGAGCTTCTCCTGCGTTTGCAGTTTCTTAAAAATAATCAGCCTAAAATAATCAGTATGCCAAAGAGACATATCAAAATTTGCTTTTCTACACCCAGAACCAGGCAATGTACTAGAATCTTTACACAGAGTGCCCTTACTCTCTTCAATAATGTATGTTTTTCCATTTTTCAGATTATTAGATCTCTTCAAGTGGATTTTGGGTTCCTCAAACAATTGCTTCAGTTGAAATTTGAGGACAGTCTTAAAGAAGAGTCTTTCAATCTCTTCACTGCTCTACATGACAGGATCCTAACAATCGAAAAACATTATCAAGAGGTACAAGTTCTCTCATTTCCTTTGTTTTATATGTGGATTGATCTTGTGCTTAGATAGGTATGTACTACAGTTTTGAATTTAGCAACTAGTGTGGGGGGCAATTTAATTTGCATATGTTGTGTCTCATGTAATAGCTAATCCATATAATAGCTTTCCTTTGTATCAGGAACTTTGTAAGTACTCTGTATGCAAATTAATCTAATCCTCACACTAACTTCATGAAGTAGGTGCAATTATTATCTCTCTTTTACAAATGAGGAAATTGAAGCCCAGGAAGTTTAATTAACTTGCTCAAGGCCACCAGTTAAACAGCAGAGTTTATTTTCCTGGCCAGACAGTTTGATGCTTGAGATCTGGCTCTTACGCACAATTTTATAAGATATTATTTGTACTTATTATTTCTGTAAGGGCCAAAGGCTTGAAAACTCAGCTGCTTCAAGGAATTTCCTAAATTCTTTGGTCAGGTTAGCATATTTATCTGTCATTAAGAATAGGGACTGCTTTTCCTCAGTTATAATACACACACACACACACACACACACACACACACCCCTCATCTTCTATTGACTCCACCATTCTGAGAACCACTATAAGCCTTTTAAATGTGTTTCCTCCATAAGTCCCTCAACAATGCTTAAATGAAACCCGATTATTCCTGATCTACAGATAAGGAAACTGAGATGCCAAGGTTAAGTAACCTGCTTCAGGTCAGACAGATTGAAAGTGGCACAATAATACTGAAATCCAGTTCTGTCTGACTAAAGCCTAATTGTTGTTTGCACTCCATTGTTATCCAAAACAATGGTCAACTGATTTGATTAATCAGAAAATGACTCTGTTTTATGGATTAGTGGCTCTAGATTTCTTTTTATGAGCATATCCCATTCAAAAGGTACAAGGACCAGGAGAGGATATGAATTACAAATAGGTTTTACTATTTTTAAGAGCAGTTCTAGGAAGACAGTAAAAAGACTTAAATATGTAAAGTGAAATAAAATGTTCAAATTATCTATATTTATTTTATCCATTTGAGCTCTCTATTGCTTATAGTTAAGTAAAAATTGAATGCAGTGTGGAGTACCTGGGTGGCTCAGTCAGTTGGGTGGCTGACTTGATTTCGGCTCAGGTCACGATCTCAGGGTCGTGAGATCGAGTCCTGTGTTGGGCTCTGTGCTCAGCCTGCAGTTTTCTTGAGACGCTCTGTCTCCCTCTCCTCTGCCCCTCCCCCTGCTCACATGCATGTAGTCTTTCATGTGCGTGCTCTCTCTCTCTCAAAAATAAATAAATAAATCTTTTTAAAAAATTGAATGCAGTGTAATAGCTATAGTGTTGGAGAAATGATTACAAATTGGAGTTTTCACAAGATTTGTGATGATCTGAATGATGGTTTTATACTGAGTCCTTTAGTAGGGTGAGAGAGTCATATTTGGAAATTCAGTATGGTGTTCATTGTACTTATTTTTGGTTTGCAGAATGAGGACATCATAAGAAAATGCTACAATCAGCAGTTGGCTGATGCCATAGCTGTTATCAAAGGAATGTATAAGGTGGGTTTTTAGTGCTGTCATGGGCAAGGCCAGCTTCCCATCCTGCGAATGCACAGAGTGGGGCTCACTGGGGGTTCCCAGTCTGTGTTTTTGGCTTTGAAGATCTGTCTGCTCAGTTTTCAGGTCACTGAAAAGGGATCAGGCCTAAGACTGTTCACACTCATGTTAAATCGACCAAAATAACATTTTATTGTGACAGATATAGATTTGCAGAGACTGGAAAATTCCAGTCTGGTGTCCAGGTAAGTGACGAAGTCTGTTTGGTGAGCATGCAGTTGGATAGAAGGTCAGATAGTCTCAGAGAGTTCATTGCGATTGCTGTAAATCCCAATGAACTGTCTCTGACCCTTGGTGGAGTAACTCTTCTACTGATGAGGACATGTCTATCTGCCATATATGGTGCTTCACTCTCCTACACAATGGGAGCATTCATAGTTTTCAATGATTACCTTTTTAGGCTTACTAAGGACCTTGTGCTTCTTTTAGATTTTATAACTGTATTCTTGTCTTTCATTTCAATAAACCTCTGGGAAGAAATATTTTTTATTATAGCAAATTGTGCATTGATTGCATACTTCTTTTCATAGCATTTATCACGTTTGTATTTAATTATGTAATTGCCTGTTACATGTTCTGTTCCATGCCAGACTGTAAGCTTTATGAGGGCAGGGATGTTGTCTGTCTTATTCATTGCTCTGCCTGCCTCTTAGTGCTGTGCCTGATGCATGATTAGCAATCAGCTAATAATTGCTAAGTGAAAGGATAGTTACCTGTATTTGTGGCAGATACTGGTGACTCAACGGTGATTCTCCTTCCTCCTTTTTCTTATTAGCAGAAGCGCTTCTTACTATGAAGCCACAATGCTAGATCCTTTCTTTCCCTGCTTCCTTTTCAGATATGGTGTGAACATAGGCAAGGTCAGGTGCCTGACCAATGTGACCTGAAGCTAAGTTGGCTGTGAGGTTTGGGGAGGAGGTTATTCTTTGTCACTTAAAGAGCTTTGTGGGGGGGCACCTGCATGGCTCAGTAGGTTAAATGGCTGCCTTCGGCTCAGGTCGTGATCTCAGGGTACTGGGATTGAGTCCCACATTGGGCTCCTTGCTCAGCAGGGGGTCTGCTTCTCCCTCTGCTGCTCTCCCTGCTTGTGCTCTCTCTCTCATGCTCTCTCTCAAATAAATGAATAAAATCTTAAAAAAAAAATAAAGAGCTTTGTGGGAATAAATATCCTTCTTTTTTCTTTGTTTGACATTGTTGTCTCCTGATGCTTGGACTTGCTGCAGCCGACCTACAACCAAGGACTGAGATGTTTTGGATGTGCTAAAGGTAGCAGGGTGGAAAGATAGTAAGCACTGGGGGCCTTGATGAACATCACTGAACAACTAAATAATTCTGGACTTGCCCTGCCTCTGGCCCTTTCATTTCATGAGATAATACCCCTCCTAGTGTTCAAGCTGCTGGTTCAGTAGTTTCCAGCTGAAAATATTCCAGGACCTACTGCTCTGACAACAGTCTCTGTGACTCTGTGCCAGTTGTGATTCCAAAAGTGCTGTGACCCTATCTTTCTCACCTGCTGTGTTACCTTGCTCCTCTCCCACACAGAGGTGGAGCCTAATTCTCCCTCCTTGAATCTGGGCTGGTCTCGGTGCCTTGCTCCTAGGTATAGAAGGTGACGCAGCACCAATTCAGCGGTTAGGTCAAAAGAAGCCTTGCAACTTCATTCTCTTCCTCTTGGAA
>NW_023270592.1:0-15931 GCF_011800145.1 Mirounga leonina | reverse complement strand
TATTCAGTGGAAGGATTTTCCTTCATGGCTGTCCTTCAAGGTCACCTCTGAGTGAAGCTGTGGGACTATAGGTATCCCCCTTCTGATGGCAGCACCCTCCATTAACCAGGCTTGAGTCTTTTCTTCCTCAGTCAGCTGATCATACAGAACTTCCCACAAGGCTGCAACTATGGATTGAGGCGGGGAAGAGGAATGGAGCTGGGGCTATGGGCTCCTGGAAATGTCTTTTCCTTCTGCTTGAGCCTGGTCTCTTATGTCACTTCCGTCTTAAGAGATTGAAGCTGCTCATGCCCAATTTTATAGTTTGGTGGGTCAGAGAAAACCCAGTTTATCGTGGGAAACTCAGGCCTGATGACTCATGTTTATGCATTCAGTCTTAATAGCAAGCCAGGGCTGTTTCTCAAAAGGATAATAGTCATCTATACAAGAAGGCATATGATTTGCTCTAAAACCTAGATGTCTCTACTGTGATTTTCTTCGTGGTGCTTGCCAGATCACAGATAATCCCACTATTTGTCATAGACAAATAGTGCTGTTACCTGCTGGATCATAATGTCCAAGTGGAAGGGCAGCTTGCACTACAGTCTAGATTTCTTTTATTCCAGGCTCCCACAAAAACTGGCAGCCTTACCCGGGACTTGGAAAATGGGTTGAAGTAGCATACACAAATGTGGTATATGCTGCTTCCAGTCCCCTTTGACCAACATCTCCCCATTTCCCCACCCCTCAGCCTCTGCAACCACCAATCTCTCTTTCTACGAGTTTGGGTTTTTTAGATTCCATATATAAGTGAGATCATACGATATTTGTCTTCCTCTGTCTTACGTATTTTACTTAGTATAATGCCCTCGGTGTTCATCTATGTTGTCACAAATGGCAGGATTTCCTTCCTTTTTTTATGGTGGAAGAATATTCCCTTGTATATAAACATTACATTTTCCATATCCATTTATCCATTAATGGGCACTTAGGTTATTTCCATGCCTTGGCTATTTTGAATAATGTTTCAATGACCCTGGGGGTGTAAATATTGAGGTAATGACTTAATTTCCTTTGGATATATACTCAGAAATGGGATTGCTAGTACATAAAGTATTCTATTTTTAATTTTTTGCAAAAAATTTCCTTTTCTTAATCCAAATTCCACTGACCAGCCTTACCTGTCATTGATAACTCCCACCTTAATGAGTCACCTCTATGGTGATTGCCAAATGCTGATGCTCTCTTTTCCTCATTTTTTTTTTTTTACATTTGTTACCTTTATGTACCCCGTCTCCCAATCATGCTGGCTCTGTGCTCCTGCTCCTATTTGTCACACTCCCCTGCTACATTCTTGGCTACTAGGCCTGTTGGCCTTTGCCTCTGCATGGCTTCCAACCTTTCTCATCATGAAGAAATTCACTCATGTCATTGGCCACCATGTTGATTCCTCCACTCTGGCAAGGGAAGGGAATGGAAGGAATAGGTAGATGGAAAAGAAAGTGACTACAGGGGTGCCTGGGTGACTCAGTCGTTAATCGTCTGCCTTCGGCTCAGGTCATGATCCCAGAGTCCTGGGATCGAGCCCCGCTCTGGCTCCCCGCTCCGTGGGGACCCTGCTTCTCCCTCTCCCACTCCCCCTGCTTGTGTTCCCTCTCTCACTGCGTCTCTCTCTGTCAAATAAATAAATAGAATCTTAAAAATAAATAAATAAATAAATAAATAAATAAAATAAAAAAAAAGAAAGTGACTACATATGGTTTTAGTAAGCAGAACTGTGGGACGACTGTATCTTAGACTGAAGGTACTGCCCAGGTAGATATATTTTGAGAACATTTAATAGGTAAGTATGGTACATCAGGTATATGTAATGAGAGATGAGTTTACCACTGCCTCATATTTTTACATAATATATTTTTATTTATAATTTATAATTTACAAAAATAATTTATAATAAATTATTAATAGATATGTATAAATGAATATTTATAAATGTATATAAATTTATGTAAAATTTATGTGAATAAATATTTATAAATAATTTATAAATAATAATATAATTATATTTATAAATAAATATTAATAACTAAAATATAAAATTATAAAATAAATCAATAGTTTATTTATAATATAATTTTTATATAACATATTTTTGTTTACTTGTTTACTAGTTGTCTCTCCCTTTAGAATGTAAGTTCCATGAGAACAAAGACTTTGACTTGTCCACTCCTGTTATCTTTGGTGCAAGAAACAGTGCCTGGCAAACATTAGCTACCCAGTCATTCTTTGTTAAATGCATGAAGCTCAGACAAGGAGTTTGCACCCATATTTTGGAGGTCAGAATAAGAAGACTGAATTTAATTCTGTTGGACAAAGGAAGGCTATCAAAGTCTTTATAGCAGGAGAGTAAAACAACCTGAGTTTTAGTAAGATACCTCTAGGAATCATGGGAATGGTAGATTAAAAAGACAAAAATTTGGAGGCTTATAGTAATTTTAGGAAACTTTTATTGTCTATATTTTGTGGGACACTTGTTTGAAGGTATAAGGATTTTATTTTTATTTCATGTTTTAAAAGATTTCCAAATGTATAAGAAAGAGAATTTCTGTAAAATTTATAAAACACATGTTCTAGAAAAAAACCTGCCACATGTACAATTTGTCATCGATAATAGTTGTCATCCTTGAAAAGTATCAAAAACATTTTCCCTGAAATTATGTCATCACCACTTAAAAATTGGTTTTCTCTTATTTCTTATAAACTGCTTTAAAACATTGTTTTAAAATTTTTATCATAATTGATCATATGATTCATCCATTTCTATAGTGTAGTCCAATATCATACTTAATTTTAACATAATTATAATTTAGTGGTGGTTTTCACATATGATTTTCAAAAATGGTTACAAATTTTAGGTAGACAAATTTTTAAATATTGATGATCTTTTTAGTTTATTTATTAGATTTTAGTTAATTACTATATCTTAGTCTTAAAAATTTCGATTCAGGATGCCTGGCTGGCTCAGTCAGAAGAGCTTGCAACTCTTGATCTCGGGATCATGAGTTTGAGCCCCATGTTTGGTGTAGGGATTACTTAAATAAATAAAAAACTTAAAAAAAATAAAATTAAAATTAAAAAATTTTCAATACAACAAGCATTTATTGAGAGGATTTTATGGGTCAGGACTCTGCAGTGTTTGAGATCTTACCCTACTTACAAGCTAACAAGTTTGCTTGTTTCATGGCCATTTGCAGAAGACACAAGACTCCTGGGTCAGAGACAAAGGACTTTATCACCATTGCAAAAACAGTATCCAGACCCTCATATTTATTTGTGTTGATTTGCCATGCCCCCTCAGGGCCATGAGGGTGACAGTAAAGACCCATCCTAGATACCTATATACACAGTGTGTTGCATTAAAGGAAGTGATCCCTGAGCTCACCACTTTCCTAGTAAAGATTATCAGCCTGCTTCTTGGCAGAAGAAAGGCATTACCTCATCCTTTAAGGCTGCTCACTGCAAACACAATTCTGAGGAATGGCCTGTGGAAAGAGTGGTCAGGATTTTGCATTCTTGGCATATGCACAAAGAATGTGCAGGGACACTCAGGATCCAAGGAGATTGCCTCTTCTAACAGTACTCTGGTAGTGAGAAAAAATATATATAGGCTCCTAAAATGAAATTAGAGCAAATCTAAAATATAATTTTCTGTGGAAAAACACCAGAAATGTTAGTTGAAACTGAGATATACAATATTACTGCTGTTTCCTCCCCATCTGGATAATGCTACTGATGAGATCTGTCATCACTATGATATTAAAGAGTGTGTAGAAGCTTAGTTGAAAATTGAGTGGGGTTAATTGAAAAATCATCATATTAAGTGTTAAAAATTTTATAAATTTAAACTTAGTCTTTCTTGGTTGAATATTACTATACTTCAAAAGTTTTTTCCAAACCAGATGAAAAAATATACTTCAGAACACAGTAGTTGATAGTAACAAGTACCACCACAGCACCAAAACCAGGTAACATTTCTTGAGGGCTTACTAAGTGACATGCATCATTCAAAGTACTTCTAGATATTAACACAATAATCCTGACAATAACTCTATGAAATAGGCACTATTATTTTTCATAAGAGGAAACTAAGGCACAGAAAGATTAAGTAATTTACATAATGTCACATAGCTAGGATATCAGCATGCTTTCAGCTCTGACTGACAGACGCTCTCACCAATTGGTGCATTTATTATATGACACTGCAGGAAGGCCAGAGGTATGACAGGTTTTAGAGCTAGCTGAGTCAATGGCTAAACAAAGTTGGTAGTCAAAATTATTTCTGATTTTTTTTAAAAACTCATCATCTATGTACTGGCGTTGCCCTTTGGCTGGCCCCACTTGTGGTCACCAGATGGCTGTGGCACTTCTTGGCACTTTTACTCTCCATTTTTTTTTCTCCAGACTTAGTATTTCAGATGATTTGAAGATTGGCTTTTTCTGCACAGATCATGCTACTCAAACAGATTACAGTGAAATTCTGCCACTAAAAGAGTTGAGTTCATCTACAGAAAAGCTAATACGGGTAAATTGGATTTGTTTTCAAACTTCTGAGATTATTTTGGGTATTGTTTGCCTTCATGTCTCTTTCCTTCGCAGAGTTGAAATGACTAAAAATTTTAATCTTAGCGTCTTTTATAAGCTGAATTGGACGACGGTCGTGTTTTTAAAAATAATTTGTATCAACTACTGTTTATATTTATATCATGCTTATATATGTTAACCAGTTTAGTGAAGTATGTTTTTACTCTCTTTGGAATTTTCTATTTATGCTACTTTTTAGAAATTATGAAATACTTTTGGATTGTAGAAAAATGTGGAGAGTAATATAATGAATCACTGTGTTACCCACCATACAGCTTTGTCAAATCTTGACTTTCCATCATATTTCCTTTGGATCTTCTTTGATTGTAAAGAAACAGAACATTTCATACACCTCGGATATCAAGAGTTATTAAAATCCCTAATCAATAAAACTGTCACACTGGATAGCATACTACTATAAATACTCTCGTGTACTTTGTTTCTGTTTTTTCACTTAACAGTATAACTTGAAAATCATCCCATATTGGTAGTGTCCTCGTCATTTTCACAAGTGTATCTATCCATCATAAAATGTACATCATTTATTTAGCTATTCCCCTAATAATGGACATTTTGGATGTTTCAAATCTTCTACCGTGATGAAGAATTCTGTACATATTCAGAGGCCAGCCAATCTGTGGCATAAACTTCAAAGTGGAATTTCTGAGTCATAAGATGTATGCATTAGTCATTTTGAAGGATATTGCCAAATTGCTCTGCACGGAGATTGTACCAGTTTACACCCCCACTAGTAACTTTTGGAGGTGTCTCTTTTCTTACATACTTGCCAGTTTGTTGCCTTTTCTAGTAATACCTTCAGAAAAGTTTTATAACTTTATTTCTTTGCAACTGGGCATGTCCAAATGACCAAGTTCTGGTAGTAGAATTAGATTAAAATATTATGTGGCAGCTTTGGGAACCTTCTTTAAGAAACAGCTCACCGTGCACTTACTGTTTGCTACTTCACTTCCTCCTCCTCTTCTCCCTTCCTCCCTTCCTCCTTTCCTCACTCCCTCCTTCCCTCCCTTCCTTTCCTTATTTCTGTGCCTAGAACACGGATGCTACCATTTGTGCCCTGATTTTGAGGCAGTATACAGTATAGTGATAAGATAGAAGGATCTTAGGTCATTTGCACCCCTGATTGCCACTCAATTTCTAGTGAAAGAGAAATAAACTTATTTCTCTTTTGTGCTTTTGTTATTTGGATTTTTAAAATCCAGCTGAACCAAATTCTTATGCTTATATCAGATTAAGGGTGTTTCCTCTATTTTTAATTGATGAAAGGCATCTAAAAAATATAATGAATGATGGGATTTGAATGCTTTTCATGGATCTATTGAGTCATATGGTTTTTTTCTTTATGTGATGATGTGAAAATTGACTTTTGAACAGTAAGCCTGGAATGAACCCAACGGGACTATAATATTTCCTTCTGTTTTCTGCATCATTTGTATAATTCTACTA
Source organism: Mirounga leonina (assembly GCF_011800145.1). NCBI lineage: Eukaryota > Metazoa > Chordata > Mammalia > Carnivora > Phocidae > Mirounga > Mirounga leonina. Next base: position 9,847 of record NW_023270592.1, on the reverse strand, counting down.
ATGATTGTTTTCCATTCATATTCATAAGAGACTGTCCTATAATTTTCTTTTCTTCTTCTACTATTGTTGTTCAATCTCAGTACCAAGGTCATAGTATTTCATAGAATAAGTTGGAAGATGTTCCTTAGTCTCTTCTCTGGAATAGTTGGCATGAGGTTGGAATTATCTATCTCTTCAGTATTTGTTAGAACTTGCTTGCAAAACTGTATGTGCTTATTTTTATTGCTATTTTTATCTTGTTATGGATATATTAAGGTTCTCTTAAATCCTCTTGGGTCAGTTTTGACATTATGTTTTTCTATAAAAGTATTTATTTTGTCAAGTTTTCAAATTATTGGCATATTGTTGACTGTCTTATTTTTAAATCTTTATTGTGTCTGTAGTTTCCTATTTTTTTAAATTTTAATATTAAAAAATAAAAAGCTAATATTGTGTGCATACCTCTTCTTTTTTTTCTAGGTGAATGTTGGCAGTTTTATCTATTTCATTATTTTTTTTCAGAGACCCAACTTTTACATTTGTTAATCCTCTCTATCATATCTTTATTTCTAGTTCATAAATTTCTTATCTTTATTTTTTAATTTATTCTACTATTTTGTGTTCACTTTGTTTTCTTTTTCTGATTCCTTGAGTTGGCTCTCAGTATCAGTTAGGATGTCATAAAGCTCTATTTTTAGAAAATGCAACTATATTGGCTTAATCAAATAAGAAGTCACTTAGAATTAGACATCTGTAGTTGAGGCAGTAGCTCTCTGTTGTCATCTATATACCAGACTTGTTTTATCTTTTTCAATCTCTGTTATTAGTGCATGGCTTTTGCTTTCATATTTCTGACCTCACAGTAGCAAGATGGCTGCTACACTTCCAGCCTCCATCTGCATTTCATACAGGACGGAGACTATGAGAGAAGTAGGGAGGGCTGGTGGTGGTGACCATGATAGGAAAGCAGGAACTTTCTATAGAAAACCCCAGCTTATTTATCATTGGCCTTAACTTGACCACCTTAACTGGGAGGAGTTCTAGAGTAGTGAGCATTTTAGTTGGACATATTTCTGTCTGGACAAAGTCCTAGTCCTCTCAGTAAGGAAGAACCAGTGTAATGGATAGTGGTTGTCAGCTACAATGCCTATAGATCATTATTTTTGTGACCCCCTCTTTTCTTTTATAAGCATTTACAGGCTTATATTTCCCACAAATTACTTCTTTACCTTCACCCCACAAATTTTGAAATGTAGCATTTTTATTAGTATTTGTAATACTAATTATTTTTATTAGTTAATGCTTTTAATATTTATTAGTATTAGATTGAAATGCTCTAACATTTTCCAAGTATGCTTTTTAGTTATTGTTATGTTGTTGGTTTTTAAATTCAGTCCTCTGTTATCAGTGAAAATTCTTTGTGAGACAAATTATTTGGTGTTTGCAACTTGTACCAAGGCTTCGTGTGAGGTCAGTCTTTGTCATTGTGCCCTGGATATAAGAAATTAAAAATAATTTTCATTTGTTACTAGTTGAGAGTGTATATGCATATATATATGTATATGTGTATGTGTGTATATATATGTATGTGAATATATATATTTTGCCATTCTGTTCAATGCTAATATCCTTATATCAACATTCTTTGGTATAGTGTTTGCCTGGTAAATCTTTCTCGTTCTTACACTGACCTCATTTCTGTGTTGCATTTTAGGTATAACTTTTACAGATTATAGATAGTAGGTTTAGAAAACATCCAATCTTATAATCTTTTTCAACAACTAGTTTATTCTCTTAATATTAGTTGTGATTACTAATATGTTTTTATTTTTCTGCCAACTTATTCTGTAATTTCTCTTTAGCTTCTTCTTCTTTTATACTTCTTTTTTCCTACCTCCCTACTTTTCATTGGATTGATAAACTTTCTTTAGTACCTATTCTCTCCTCTACTGGGAAATAAGTTAATCATGATATCTTTATTCTTTTAATGGTTGCCTCCAGTTTGAACATGTGCACTTGGTTTTACAGTGTCTGCATGTAGCCAGAATTTCTAATTTCTGTCAAATAATGCAAGAAACCTACTACCTTTATCTATAATCACCCCCTATCTTACATATTATTATTCTCAAGTATGTCAGTTCTACCTCTTTTTCTAATATTTTTGTAGTTACCTATTCATATCATTATTTTATACAGTTAATATTTGTTTTGATTTGCTCACATTCACTAATTTCTTTCTCACCATTACTTCCTATATCTCTTACTTATTTTCGAGTTTAATTTTCATTCTTCCTAAAGATCCCTTGATTCTTCTTTCAGCAAAGAGCATGGTCTACTTAGTGGTAGTATTGTACAACCTCACATAACATGTAATACCCTTGCAATTGTATAGATCCATTTACCACCCTCCCCTGTCCTTTATGCCAGGGTTATCATATGTGTTACATCTACATACATTATACACTCAGCTTTGCTTTAAACATTCTTATATATCTTACACAAATGATGTTTGCTTTAAACATTCTTATATATCTTACACAAATAAGAGGAAAAACCAATCCATTATATTTATTTGGATATGTACTATTTCCAATGCTCTTCATTCTTTCCTGAAAATCTAAGTTTCCAGCCTGTAATATTTCTTTTTACCCTGAAGAAATTTCTTTAGCAATTCTCAGTCAAGGCAATAAATTCTCATAGTTTTCTTTATTTAAAATGTTGCATTGATTATAGAATTCTAGATTGATAAGTATTTTTTTTTTTCTTTTCACTGTAGCATAGCTCTTCTGACTTCCTTGGTTTCTAATAAGAAAACTTTAATCATCCCAAAAGTTATTCCTCTGTATGTACTTGTTTTCTTTTCTGTCTGCTTTCAAGATTTTCTTTTGGAGGTGCCTGGCTGCCTCAGTCAGTAGAGCATGCCACTCTTGATCTTGAGGTCATGAGTTCAAGCCCCACGTTGGGTATAGAGCTTACTTAAGAAAAAAAAAAAAAAGATTTTCTTTTTATCTTTGGTTTTCAGCAGTTGAATTATTATGTACCTAGGTGTGGTTCATATGTATTTATCCTGCATGAGGTTTGTTCAGCATCTTGAATCTTTGTTTTTCACCACATTTGGGAGCTTTTTGGCCATTATATCTTCAAATATTTTTTTTCTACCCTACTCTTTGTATCCTCTCCTTCTGCAACTCCAGTTACTTGCATGTTATACCTCTGATTATGGACTTATATGTCCCCAATTTCTGTTCACTTATTAAATTTTTAAAAATTATTTTTGGGGCGCCTGGGTGGCTCAGTCGTTGGGCATCTGCCTTAAGCTCAGGTCGTGATCCCCGGGTCCTGGGATCAAGCCCCTCATTGGGCTCCCTGCTCTGTGGGGGGCCTGCTTCTCCCTTTCCCACTCCCCCTGCTTGTGTTCCCTCTCTTGCTGTCTCTCTCTCTGTCAAATAGATAAATAAAATTTTTAATAAATAAATAAATAAATAAAATAAACATTTTCTTTCTTTTGTTCTACTGATTTATCTTCAAGTTCACATGCTTTTCTCCCATCATCCTTATTCTTCTATTAAACTCTTCCAGTGAATTTTTAATTTCAGACATTTTAGTTTTCAACTCGTGAATTTCTGTTTGTTTTCTTTATTGCCTATTTTTTCCCCATTTGTTATAAGCATATATATTCCTTACTTCCTCCTGCATAGTTATAATAGCTGCTTTAAAAATCATTGCCTAATAATTCCAACATTTGGGTAATACTGGTCTTGGTCTCAATGATGTTTTTTCTTGGGACTGAATCACATTTTCCTGTTTTTTTTTTTTTTCTTTTTTAATCAGGTATTTTGAATTATATCTTGGGTATTGTGAGTGTTATGTTCTGGCTTCTGATATTTATGTACATATTCTCCTGAAGACTGTTGATATCTTTGTTTTAGCACATAATAAACTTGTTTGGATTCAAACTGCAAATGTCTCTTCGTTGACAGCCCAAATCTCCTTGGGCTGCTTACAGTCTGTTCTATGTATGTGTGTTTTGGGGATCACCCAGAGGTTTGTTCTGAGTTTATATACAGATTTTGCACTCCTTCTCTTTGGTTTTTTTCTTTTTAGGAAGCCCACACAATCACATCCAGCATCTGTGGTTGCTCTGTCCCTTTATTATTCAGACCATAAAGGCCAATGATTTCTATTTGAGTTTTGGCTGCCTTGTGAGGTCACCGAACACAGCCACCGCAGCAGGCATCTCTCCTTGCATCAGTTCCTTCCTCCAATTTTTGAATCCCCTCCTGGATTCTCCTGCTTCTGTTTATTCTCCAGAATAATGATTGTGTTTTGTTCCTATTTTATCTAGAGTTTATAGTGATCTGTGGGAGTCTTAGATCCAGTGGAGTTTGTTTGACCATACAGGATTTCTGTGCCTTCCTTCCTCAGAACATGCAGTCCATACAGGACTGGGTCTTCTTAAGGCAAAGTCATCTCTGCCTGTTCCTGGAATTTAAGGAATTCCTTAAGACTTCACTTGCTTTCAAATATTTTTTAAAAATGACTTGTCAACATAGTACCCTTTGTGAGTTGACAACATGATATAAAGAAATAGGGCTATGAGTCAGTCATAACTGTTTAAATCTGGGCCTTCCATTACTGGTCATGCAATGTTGCATTAGATAGTCATTAACCACTTGAAGTCTTATTATCCTCATCTGCAAAATAAAATCTTATCTATAGTTTCAGGATACTAAAATGAAATTCTTTCCAGGATGCTAGTACACCAGGTATAAAATTCCAAAGTGAATTTGAGTTAGATCCCATTTGCAGGATTTGCAAAAGGAATGTTGCATATCAGATCAATGACTCTTAGCTTTTGAAATAGATCAAGGATAATAAAAAAAGAGTCAGGAGGTGCAGAGGAAAAATTACTGATTGAGAAAGCGCTATTACCATGCTCTTTATAGGGGAAGAGGTACCAGAAACGATCTTCCTTAACTCAAAGCTAGTAAAGCAGGCTTGTATGGAACCTGAAGTACGTTTGCTGCTTTTGGAAAACACAGAGGACTGGTGCTGATCCATGCTTAAGGAAACTAGGAAGATGGAGTTGCTAAGTTGGGATCATTCTATACTTCCAAAGTTGTTGGGGTGAGGAATGTGTGATTGTTTCCTATGGACCATATGTGGCCTATGAAAGAGAAAGAGAGAGAGAAAGTGCATCATCATGGAGTCATTCTGGGCCCTATCCAGTAGAATGATCTAAAACAACAGAGGACCCCCAACAGTCGGAAGAAGAAAAAAAAGCTCTATATTCATAGGGGCTGAGGAAGGAGTAGCAATGATCTCCCAGTCTTACTTTGAATGTGTTTAACTCATGGTAATAATATTCTAAATGCCACTTTGAGGCTGTGTTTTGAGTGACAGTAGGATTTTCTATTCCCAAGAATGAGCAGAAAGGCCCTGGAATTGATTAGAGTTTCCATTCAGGGCAGAGGAAGATTGCCTAGTGAATACATTTTAAATAGATGATGGGAGACAAAAACACATTATATGTTTTGATGATCAGAAATGATTCTTAGTCAACATGCTGGTTTGCTTGGCTAGTAAATTCACAACAAATGTTGATTTTTGCCTATCTTTTCTGATTTAACATCCGCATCTTGAACTATACCTTTTGGAGGTATGATAAAGGGTTGTTGTTAACCCAGGTATTTTATCCTGGATGGGAAGAAATGACCAAGAACCTTCTCTCCCTTACTCCATTAGCATATATTAATTTAGCAGATTAACTGGAGTTCTCCAATGTATACCATATTCCAGAGGTATTCTTAAAAAGCAGGACAGGCCCCTAACTACATTCCAGGTCATATGCCCATGTTGGGGAGGAAAAATTTTTTCTTTACCTTTCAACATTCTTCTAGTTGATCTAAGAATCAAATTGACAGGAGACAGATTAGCAGGAGAAAAACAATTCAGTAACATGTACACCTCCTGAATACAAGTGAGAGACCCAGGAAAACTGAGTAACTCTCTGAAATGGCCTTAAATACCACCTTCAACTAAAGACAAAAGATGATGTTGGGGGAGGAGGGGAGCAGTTAAGCGAGGTTATGAGGAAAAGCACAATAAACAAGGATATGATGGTTATGCAGGTTTAAATCTGCATAAGAGTTTCTAGAGATTTTAACTCATCCCCTTCTTGCTGGTATAGCTAGGGAAGGCACCCTTACAAGTGGAGCTTTCCCTTCTAAATGTAAATGTCTCTTATAAAAGGGTAACTTCTACTCAGTTTTGGAGCTTCTCCTGCGTTTGCAGTTTCTTAAAAATAATCAGCCTAAAATAATCAGTATGCCAAAGAGACGTATCAAAATTTGCTTTTCTACACCCAGAACCAGGCAATGTACTAGAATCTTTACACAGAGTGCCCTTACTCTCTTCAATAATGTATGTTTTTCCATTTTTCAGATTATTAGATCTCTTCAAGTGGATTTTGGGTTCCTCAAACAATTTCTTCAGTTGAAATTTGAGGACAGTCTTAAAGAAGAGTCTTTCAATCTCTTCACTGCTCTACATGACAGGATCCTAACAATCGAAAAACATTATCAAGAGGTACAAGTTCTCTCATTTCCTTTGTTTTATATGTGGATTGATCTTGTGCTTAGATAGGTATGTACTACAGTTTTGAATTTAGCAACTAGTGTGGGGGGCAATTTAATTTGCATATGTTGTGTCTCATGTAATAGCTAATCCATATAATAGCTTTCCTTTGTATCAGGAACTTTGTAAGTACTCTGTATGCAAATTAATCTAATCCTCACACTAACTTCATGAAGTAGGTGCAATTATTATCTCTCTTTTACAGATGAGGAAATTGAAGCCCAGGAAGTTTAATTAACTTGCTCAAGGCCACCAGTTAAACAGCAGAGTTTATTTTCCTGGCCAGACAGTTTGATGCTTGAGATCTGGCTCTTACGCACAATTTTATAAGATATTATTTGTACTTATTATTTCTGTAAGGGCCAAAGGCTTGAAAACTCAGCTGCTTCAAGGAATTTCCTAAATTCTTTGGTCAGGTTAGCATATTTATCTGTCATTAAGAATAGGGACTGCTTTTCCTCAGTTATAATACACACACACACACACACACACACACACACACCCCTCATCTTCTATTGACTCCACCATTCTGAGAACCACTATAAGCCTTTTAAATGTGTTTCCTCCATAAGTCCCTCAACAATGCTTAAATGAAACCCGATTATTCCTGATCTACAGATAAGGAAACTGAGATGCCAAGGTTAAGTAACCTGCTTCAGGTCAGACAGATTGAAAGTGGCACAATAATACTGAAATCCAGTTCTGTCTGACTAAAGCCTAATTGTTGTTTGCACTCCATTGTTATCCAAAACAATGGTCAACTGATTTGATTAATCAGAAAATGACTCTGTTTTATGGATTAGTGGCTCTAGATTTCTTTTTATGAGCATATCCCATTCAAAAGGTACAAGGACCAGGAGAGGATATGAATTACAAATAGGTTTTACTATTTTTAAGAGCAGTTCTAGGAAGACAGTAAAAAGACTTAAATATGTAAAGTGAAATAAAATGTTCAAATTATCTATATTTATTTTATCCATTTGAGCTCTCTATTGCTTATAGTTAAGTAAAAATTGAATGCAGTGTGGAGTACCTGGGTGGCTCAGTCAGTTGGGTGGCTGACTTGATTTCGGCTCAGGTCACGATCTCAGGGTCATGAGATCGAGTCCTGTGTTGGGCTCTGGGCTCAGCCTGCAGTCTTCTTGAGACGCTCTGTCTCCCTCTCCTCTGCCCCTCCCCCTGCTCACATGCATGTAATCTTTCATGTGCGTGCTCTCTCTCCCTCAAAAATAAATAAATAAATCTTTTTAAAAAATTGAATGCAGTGTAATAGCTATAGTGTTGGAGAAATGATTACAAATTGGAGTTTTCACAAGATTTGTGATGATCTGAATGATGGTTTTATACTGAGTCCTTTAGTAGGGTGAGAGAGTCATATTTGGAAATTCAGTATGGTGTTCATTGTACTTATTTTTGGTTTGCAGAATGAGGACATCATAAGAAAATGCTACAATCAGCAGTTGGCTGATGCCATAGCTGTTATCAAAGGAATGTATAAGGTGGGTTTTTAGTGCTGTCATGGGCAAGGCCAGCTTCCCATCCTGCGAATGCACAGAGTGGGGCTCACTGGGGGTTCCCAGTCTGTGTTTTTGGCTTTGAAGATCTGTCTGCTCAGTTTTCAGGTCACTGAAAAGGGATCAGGCCTAAGACTGTTCACACTCATGTTAAATCGACCAAAATAACATTTTATTGTGACAGATATAGATTTGCAGAGACTGGAAAATTCCAGTCTGGTGTCCAGGTAAGTGACGAAGTCTGTTTGGTGAGCATGCAGTTGGATAGAAGGTCAGATAGTCTCAGAGAGTTCATTGCGATTGCTGTAAATCCCAATGAACTGTCTCTGACCCTTGGTGGAGTAACTCTTCTACTGATGAGGACATGTCTATCTGCCATATATGGTGCTTCACTCTCCTACACAATGGGAGCATTCATAGTTTTCAATGATTACCTTTTTAGGCTTACTAAGGACCTTGTGCTTCTTTTAGATTTTATAACTGTATTCTTGTCTTTCATTTCAATAAACCTCTGGGAAGAAATATTTTTTATTATAGCAAATTGTGCATTGATTGCATACTTCTTTTCATAGCATTTATCACGTTTGTATTTAATTATGTAATTGCCTGTTACATGTTCTGTTCCATGCCAGACTGTAAGCTTTATGAGGGCAGGGATGTTGTCTGTCTTATTCATTGCTCTGCCTGCCTCTTAGTGCTGTGCCTGATGCATGATTAGCAATCAGCTAATAATTGCTAAGTGAAAGGATAGTTACCTGTATTTGTGGCAGATACTGGTGACTCAACAGTGATTCTCCTTCCTCCTTTTTCTTATTAGCAGAAGTGCTTCTTACTATGAAGCCACAATGCTAGATCCTTTCTTTCCCTGCTTCCTTTTCAGATATGGTGTGAACATAGGCAAGGTCAGGTGCCTGACCAATGTGACCTGAAGCTAAGCTGGCTGTGAGGTTTGGGGAGGAGGTTATTCTTTGTCACTTAAAGAGCTTTGTGGGGGGCACCTGCATGGCTCAGTAGGTTAAATGGCTGCCTTCGGCTCAGGTCGTGATCTCAGGGTACTGGGATTGAGTCCCACATTGGGCTCCTTGCTCAGCAGGGGGTCTGCTTCTCCCTCTGCTGCTCTCCCTGCTTGTGCTCTCTCTCTCATGCTCTCTCTCAAATAAATGAATAAAATCTTAAAAAAAAAATAAAGAGCTTTGTGGGAATAAATATCCTTCTTTTTTCTTTGTTTGACATTGTTGTCTCCTGATGCTTGGACTTGCTGCAGCCGACCTACAACCAAGGACTGAGATGTTTTGGATGTGCTAAAGGTAGCAGGGTGGAAAGATAGTAAGCACTGGGGGCCTTGATGAACATCACTGAACAACTAAATAATTCTGGACTTGCCCTGCCTCTGGCCCTTTCATTTCATGAGATAATACCCCTCCTAGTGTTCAAGCTGCTGGTTCAGTAGTTTCCAGCTGAAAATATTCCAGGACCTACTGCTCTGACAACAGTCTCTGTGACTCTGTGCCAGTTGTGATTCCAAAAGTGCTGTGACCCTATCTTTCTCACCTGCTGTGTTACCTTGCTCCTCTCCCACACAGAGGTGGAGCCTAATTCTCCCTCCTTGAATCTGGGCTGGTCTCGGTGCCTTGCTCCTAGGTATAGAAGGTGACGCAGCACCAATTCAGAGGTTAGGTCAAAAGAAGCCTTGCAACTTCATTCTCTTCCTCTTGGAA
>NW_023270591.1:0-13066 GCF_011800145.1 Mirounga leonina | reverse complement strand
TTATGAAGTGCCCAATGCATAGGGTTTTCTCAAAAATGACTGTAAAATGTAACCTAATACTGAATTTTCCTTTAGATTGAGTCGGATTGCTTCTTCGAGTTCTGAAATGATCTGAAGCAGTCTCTTGTTTGCCACTTTGTACTCCAAATTTTCCCTCTCTAGCATCGTCTCTCTGGCAAAAGTGTCCTGAAAGATGGGGAATTCCGTATTTCTAAGCAGAAAGCCAAGAATTTAAATATGCAACACAAGACAATACAGATGCAGAAGAGCTATCATATAATTTCCTGAATTCTATTACACACTTATAATATGAATAGTAAAAAGGAAGGAGATTAAATAGAGCTCGCTGGAAGAAAGGCTGCAGTACATTCTGTACAAAGACCACAGCACATGGGGACATTTTATTGACAGGAATAATGCATATCATACTGTTTGTGTGCCCTCATCATTCAGGTCAATTCATTATGGAGGCTGCGTCCGGGGAGGCAGCTGGGGCCCCTCCACCCACACGTCCCTCTGTGTGTGTCTGAAGCGCTGTCCGCCTGTAACTAGGCAGGCTGGGGGGGACCGGGACGGGCAGCGCCAGGGGGTGGCAAAGTGCACGGTTAAGGAGGGGGGCTTGTTGCCTTTGTGGCATTTCCCAGTGTCAGCGCTGCCGGTGTCATGAGGAGCACATCACATGTCAAAGCGGTGACGTGTTCAGCCTGGGAGCCGCATGGAGTCCATCAGGCGCACGGATATCCATCCACACAGTTGGTTTTCGGCTTGGTGGAGGAGCCACCCAGAGGCAATTCATATTCTGAACATTAGCATGGCTTTGCATGCCTGTCACACTGGGGACTGTGCAGGCGTTTAATGCTATTGAAGACTTCAGTTTAAATCTCTATGCAAACAGCGATTACCTTGTAAGAAGGTTTCAGGATAACTTACAACAAAGGACTTTAAAGTTATAGTTTTAGTAAAGCAAACTCATTTATATTTTTATTATGTGCGTCTTTTGTTTAAATCTTGCCATGTCCATTATGGGAGAGACTTTTTCTTACGCAATAGAAGCTTATTGGGACAGCTACTCCTCCTTTCTTCTTCTTCTTCTTGTCTGTTTCAAAGCTTTTCAAAAACATCTGAATATACTCTCGCTTATGGCTGTCGAGGTTTTACCGCCACACATTTTTTAAAAAATTAAGATGTAATGGATTGGGGAAGCTGGTGCAGAACTTTGTACTTCGTGATGGTAAAATATTAAACGATCACACAATCTCAAAATATTAAGGAGTAGGCTGGAAAGTCATTCTATTATTGTGCTAAAAGAGATAGAAAGTTCTATATGCCTTGCTTCAAAACTCATATGGTTAACAGAAGTACTTTTGAACTTTAATCTTCAGACCAATTATAATGTATTCTTTTTGCAGCAATGCCGTGATTGCTAATACAAAAAAATGAGATCTCCTCTCAAAAACAAAATCTTCCTTCCCAACATACTGGGTCCCTTTTGAAACCGTATTTTTATTTAACCTTAGAGAGATCTGAAAGTAAATTATTAAAATGTTTTACTCTGTGACCATAATGTCTCAAAAGAAAAAGAAGTGGCTACAATTTTTGCAGTACATTTAATAAACCCAGTACATTCAATAAGAAGCCATCTACTAATAAAGTTAGTCTTATCAGAGTTAATTTTTAAAACAATGTTAAGTTTTGCACTAAACCCAATACAAATCTTTATGATTTTGATCCACCATTTCATTTACATTATTTGAGCCCAACTCATTCTTAATTCATGAGAACTAACAAATCTAATAGTTAATAAACAGCACTGTTTTAATAAAGGAAGAATCCCAATCATTAATTTCTAGTCCCACGTGGTTCAATTTGAAACCATCACAGAAGGTACTTATAGACTAAAAATGGTTTTTAAACAAAAACAAACAAACAAACAAACAAACAAACCATATTTGTCTCCAAAGGCTTAAGCATACATTTCCTAACTGGCAGAATATGAATGACCACAGTGAATGATATGAGCACTCATTATCATAAACTAAACAAGAACTATTTGAATTCATCACACGACGCATGAAATGTATAAGTGGTAGCATCTAATACCTCAATGCGTTTTCTAAAACTCTCGTATAAAAGCAGGAAACAAGGAAAACACATTCATCTGGACGGTCTTTCTTCCTACCCATCTATACAGCTCCCGTGCTTGTGAGGTTAATCTTTAGCTCTGTCCCCACCATCTGTCAGCTGCAGGAACTGCACGTAATTAGCTATTCAGACTCCCACAGCCATGAGGACACTCATTAGCAAAATGAACAAAGGGATAGTTCTGGGCTGCCACGGTCATCTGTTACACTTTGAGTGGCAGGTTTTGTGGTGGTGTTCCTTCTACCATCTGCCCACACCACTAGTTTTTGGCTTATTTAAACCATGAGACTTCTTTAAAATAAACTGCGTTAACAAACCAAGGTTAAAAAGGATGGAGATCATTAAAAGGTGGTTAACTAGATGTAGCTATTTAAAGCCGCACCGTAGCTGAAGAGAGATGGTGTGTGATCCACGATCATTCTGGAATTTTAAATTTCGAAAGGAACTCGCCAAGGTAAAGTTTTTCTATCACGCTGTGAAAACGAGGACTTCCCGCGGTGGCTTAGGCACTAGTTCTCTGGTGAACATGGACGAGATGGGCAGAACCGTCGTTCCCCGGTTTCGGAATCCTAAACAGATCTTGAAAGAATCGTTTTTGTAGACTTGGTGTACTGTAGAGCCTTGCTACTCAAAGTGTGGTCCACAGACCCTGAGCCCCGGCCTCACCCAGGAGCTTATGGGAAACGCAGACTCTCGGGCCCCAGCCCAGACCCACTGCCAGAATCTGTATCTTAACCAGAGCCGCGGAGGATCCATACACACAATGAAGTCTGAGGAGTAGTGTTTAGAGCCCTGCATGTGCCCCTCAGCAGTCCCCCTTCTGCCATATTGGTGTCTCAATTCTGCAGGCTCCCCGTACAGTACTTGGACATCTCAATTTGCTGCTGGGGGGTGCAGGAGGGTTTTGATGCATGCCCGCCCGTGCTGCCTGACAGTCACGGAGAAGAGCAGGTGCTCTCCCGGTGAGTGACAGCCAGGAAAGTGGCGCACTGGGGCAGTGCAGCCCTGCAGAGTTGCCACTCTTGACGGACAGCTCTGTTTCGGAGCTGTCAGCAACAAGCAGTTACGTTCCCTTCTCGAGGGGCGGAGTGGGGGGGTGGTGATGGTTGCACAGCTCATTTATGGGAGGGTAAGGGGAAAAAATGAAGTCAGTTGCAATTAAAACGCACGTGCACGTGTGCGGGCAGACACGCGCATACCTGCGCATGCGCCCTGGCAGCCCAGCCTCCGTTTGCAACCCTCAAGGGGACTGATCAATGGAGCGCACGACAACCGGAGAACCACAGCGACATGCAGCTAAGTCACGACCGTTTCCTACAGAACTAAACTGGAAAAGAGGCTCAGTCCTTGAGTGACGGTGCTCGGAGGGATATTCAACATCAAGCCTGGAGAGATGAGGCTTCTATAACTTAAAGAGCTCCCTTTCCCGATTTCCATTTTGTTATAAATATGATGTAAGCTAGCGGTTTATTAAACTTTCCCTTTGCGATCACAGTCTCATCAGATTTTCCTCAAAAACCATTCTAGAGAGATGTTATGACTACTTATTAACTATAAAGCTATTCATATAATTTGACTGTCAGTAAGAATGAACTAAAGTGTTTCCCTATTGCTTATTCAGCTTGCTTATTTCAAGTCGTTTCAAGTTATCTCCACTGCGACTTCGAAATTCTCCGTTTGGTTCTCCAAATTCTGTTTTCCAAATCTAATCTCACATGCTTGGTGTCTCAAGCTTTTTTATACCACCAGAGGGAGCAGTTGTATAAGATGAAATTTCAAATTTAAAAAGCTCTCTTTCAGATCCTCGGTGGCATGGAGTTTTAGGAAATCTTAGAGGATTAAAAAAAAAAAATTATCCTCCATAGGTTTATTTTGTATAACTCATGATCTGTTTTGTGGCCTTCATGTCCATGTTCCTGAAATGCACACCAGTCCCGACTGCTCTACACTGCCCTCAATCAAGGTGGGAGACCAGCGCCATACATTTTGTGGGGGTCCTCAGGAGCCGGGAGAAATGTATACTCCCAGTAAATCAGGAGTATCTTCACCTCCCTCAAACCTTAGGGTGTTTACAGAAATTGGGATGTGGGGACAAATTTTAGTGGAATAACCAGGGTATTCAGGATGTCTTCCTGAGCCAGCAGGGTGGAGCCCCCCCACTTCCCTTGTCCTCACAAAGCCGCTACCCATCCTCATCCTCCTTCCCCTCTCGCATCAGAGAGAACAGTTACCAGGTTGAGGACATTTCGAGATGTAAACCTTACAAAATAGACCTCATGCTTTAGTGTAAGGAGCTCATTTACCAAATAGGGATGGTCTGAACAGGTCCTGAGGTCTGTTCAGAGCATTTCATGAATGTAAACTAGATGGTCATAAGGACTTGTGTATTTCCCCGAAATGATAACTAGGATTTATATACTTAGCTTTCTTCAAAGAACTCAAAGCAATTCACATTCAGTACAATAGGTATCCTTCTCACAACTATCTCTTTTAGCTAGGCAGGTATCTTTGCACGTCACAAATGGGAAATAAATGGACAAAAATCACCCTGTCAATCTATACTGGATATCTTTGACCAAGGAAAGATTAAAAGCCAAAACTATCACAGTTGTTTTAGTCCTTTCTATTAAATTATTGTCTCCAAAAGATAAGACTAGAATTAGACCCAGGAAAAGGTTAAAGTAAGTGCAAAAACTGGATGTGCCTCTTCCAAAGCAGTCAGAACATGTAAAAAGAATTAACATTTAATTAGATCTATGCTACTAACACTTAATATTTACTTAGAAGATACTCAGGGTTTTTTTAGAACATAAACAATTCTAATAGATTATACAAAGTAAACACTTCTTCACCAATTAGTAAACAAAATCCTTCAGAATGATACAAGTGCAATACCTTCTCTCTTCTAAACTTGGAGTTTTAAATAAGATTACTAGTGTGAGATTTAGGTAAATTATCGATTGCTTTAAAAGGACTGGCAAAGCATAAGTGTTTCTTCCTAGTGTTGACATTTGGATGTATAATTTTTCAGACCTTTTCTGTGCATATCTATGCGTGTGTCAATATTTACATGTGTATGTATACACCTGTATTAATATATGTGTACATTATAATATTATAATATTATAGTCTATTTTATATATACATATCAACTAGTTAATTTGGAAAATCACAACCTTGACACCTTACTGTAGAGCATAGAGCTCCACATCCTTTTGTGGGCTTCAGATTCAGCAGGACCTCGGTTCACATGCTATCTCTAGCATGTACTAGTTGTGTGCCTGGGGGAAGTAACTTAACCACCCGTCTCTGCTTCCTCCTCCATAAACTGAGCCAGGAGATGAGAAGAGGTACCACTGATGAGGCACGTGGTGCCTGCCAGTTGATATTCAAAAGATTGTTATTCCTCTGGCCTCTCTTCTAGCCTCTCTGACTCAATCAGCTTCTTGCTCTTAGAACCTAATAATAAAGACTCCTCTGTGGCTCTGAACTGTGGTTGGGCCACCGCCAGTGGCACAAAGCTGACTTGAGATGAAAATGAATTCACTCTCAGCGTCCACACTTTCCAGAGCCCTTAAAATTCTCCTTCTTGACAGGAGTTTAGCCTCTCCTTGCTCCCTCCTTCCATTTCTGTTCCCACCAGTCCTTTGTCCAAGTAGTTAACCAATTTCTGGCTCCCTTGGAAACAAGGAGAACTGGGAGCTGGGGAACCCTTTGAGAATTTTTCCTTGAAGGTCCTCCTGTTCCATGGTGCTTCGTGGAAGCCTCCGACATGGAGATTGCTTTGTGTCTTTCAAACTATCTAAACAGCAAAACAGGGTTGGAGTCTTCAAAATTAAAACAAAAATCTACGTGCTTTTCTAGAATAGGACAATTTCTGCAGTGGGAAATAGTTGATTTCATTTCTATTACAAATAAAAATTGAAAACAATTATATTGCTCCTATTTATAACAATTATGGGTTTTCTGGAATATGCCATTGAGCAGAAAAAGGTTGGACTGGCTGATGTTGTGGAGAGATGTCCAAGATATACCACTTGTATTTCCTTTATTCTTGAGCCAAACTTTTGGAAAGTTATAACTTTATTTATATATATTAAAATTAATTATTCATTGCTTTGAAACTTACACATTTTTGAAGTCTAGACTCTTTGTATTGGTCTAGTTCTTCTCTTAATTCCTTAATAACTTCTTCTCTATCCTTCAGTTTTTTTAACAAAACACTCATTTTGATAGTAGTTGATTCTTGCACAAAAGTCTCTTCTTCCACCTCAAAGAATTGCTGGGGGGGAAAGCAACATTAAAAATCAGACACTAAGTGAGCACCATCAGAAAGTAGTTCATGTTTTATTTAAGCTACTGTCTTGTAAGTTATTTTATTTTTGGAACTTGCACACAATTTTCAGGAAATAACTATATTTATATTGAATGATATGCTAACGTGCCATAGAATATGGCACATTATTCTCCTATAAAACACAAAGCATTATGTGGTACTCTAACTGCATCAGCCACGCAAATAATCACAGTAAACCTTAATTGTAAATTCACATCATGGTTGTGAATGTCCTACTTCAACCTTCCCCTAGAAAGGAAGATAGCAAAAATTTGAATATGTAAAAAGAGAAGTAAGCTTCAGTGGTGCAACTAATTCCCCCAGTGGTTTGGTATGGAGATGTGGAGACAAGTACCATTTCTTTCCTTTTTTTTCCACAGAAAAGCTTTGTAGACCATTAATCTAGATAGACTATGCTTCATTTGAAAACTTAGGAAACTGAGACCAAAGCAGAGGAAGATGCATTTAAATAGAATTTTTTTTCCTTGCAAAGCTGTGGATAATGAACCATTAGGCATAAGAAAGTAATCTTCAGGGTCTATATGCATAACCATTCTAAAATTATGTAATTCTAACATATCATTCAGTTCTCTCTGCATGAAAAAAATGGCTATGTTTCTGCTTTTCTTAAAAAAACTGAGAAAGCTGTTTCTTGATAACACTAATCAAATAGAAATTAAATGAAAAAATACACTCTCAAATTGGTTTGAAATGAATTTGTATATTAGTTGATACCATATATCACATATGGTGTTGCTCTTATTTTAATTCATTTGACATTTAATTCATTTGGCTCAGTCAGTTAAGCGTCCAACTTTTGATTTCGACTCGGGTCATGATCTCAGGGTGGTGAGATTGAGTCCCGCATCAGGCTCTGTACTGGGCATAGAGCCTGCCTAAGATTCTTTCTCCCTCTCCCTCTGCCCTTCCCCTACTCACCCTGTTCCCTCTATAGAAAAAAAAAAAATTAATTCATTTGACCTTATATCATGAGCATGTCCCATGTCATTAGCATTTTACATAAATGCTCTCTCAGGGGAGAGGAACAGGATCTATCCCACGTGGACCTTTGTAAAGGGACCTGATTAGCCCAGGCAACACTGTGCTAGGGTCATAGAGGAACCCAGCCTTAGGACTTAGTTCACCTGTTTCATCCATTCTAGCCTGATTTTTCTTACGTTAATCTCTGGTGCCCTGATCCCCACTTCGCTTGTGTATACCTAACATCCAACATCCAGTCTCTCTGGCTTTGTTAGCCCTTTATTGACCTACTTTTCTGGTGCAATTTTAGCCTTCCCCACAAACATATATTCTATATTTAGTTGCTCACCCTAGGCACTAAAACTGTAGGGAATTATATTTCTACCACCAGCCCATCTCAAAAGACTAATTAGTCTTAGTCTCCTTCCATCCAGCTCCAAATTATTACAAACAAAAAGCCATTATTATACTTAATTATGAGTTACTGATGGATTCTTATCAAATTCAGTAAAAACAAAAGAATGATCACTGCCTTATTATTTAATATCATTCTGCAATGTCTGTCTAGTGTTAAAGAGAGAAAGAGATACCATTGAGAAATTAAGACATAAATATTGTCATTTTCCATGAGTAGATGTTTGTGCTTAGAAAATACAAATGAGGGCGCCTGGGTGGCTCAGATGGTTAAGTGTCTGCCTTCGGCTCAGGTCATGATCCCAGGGTCCTGGGATCGAGTCCCACATCGGGCTCCCTGCTCCTTGGGAGCCTGCTTCTCCCTCTGCCTCTCTCTCTCTCTCTCTGTCTCTCATGAATAAATAAATAAATAAAATCTTAAAAAAAAAAAAAAATACAAATGAATCAACAAGAACTGTTAAAATGTCTGATAAAAGGTGAACTTAAAACTTGAAACCATAAAACTGTTAGAAGAAAACATAGGCAGTAAGCTCCCTGACATCGGTCTTAGAGATGATTTTTTAGAATAACACCAAAAGCAAAGGCAAAATTAAACAAGTGAGAATACATCAAACTAAAAAGCTTTTGAATAGCAAAGGAAACCATCAACAAAATGAAAAGAAAACATACTGAATGGGAGAAAATATTTGTAAATCATATATTTATAAATCATATATATACATATATTTGTAAATCATTTATTTCTCTTTCTAAGAGAAAAAATCTTAAAAGTTCCCATCACAAGAAAAAAATTTGTAACTATGTGTGGTGATGGATGTTAACTAGACTTATTGAGGTGATCATTTCACAATGTACACAAATATTGAATCATTATGTTGTACACCTGAAACTAATATAATGTTAAATGCCAAGTATACTTCAATTAAAAAAAAAAAGAGATCTGATGATCCCACATTTGGAAGGAAATCTATCAACAAAGTGGTTGGATACACTATTTATAAAATTAATGGTTCACATCAAAACATTTTGGTGAAGTGGAAGAAAGCAATCACAAAACAGCATATCTTTTACTCCCATTTATATGAAATGTTCAGAATAGGTAAATCTGTAGTGACAGAAAGTAGATTAGCAGTTGCCAGGGGTTCAGAGTGGGGGGGGGGGCATAAAAGGAGGAGAGAAGAATAGGGAGTGACTGCTAATGGGTACAAGCTTTCTTTTGGAGGTGATGAAAATGTTTTAAAATTAGATTATGGTGATGGCTGCACAACTCTGTAAATACACTATAAACCAGTGAACTGTAGGCTTTAAACGAGTGAATTTTATGCAATGTAAATTATACCTGTAAAGCTGATTGGGGCACCTGGCTGGCTTAGCCGAACAAGCTACTCTTGATCTTGGGGTCATGAGTTTGAGCCCCACGTTGGGTGTAGACACCACTTAAATAAATAAAAAAGTAAAAAAAAAACCCAAAGGATTCCATGGATACCCAAATATTCTTGAAATATGACAAAATTGATTCCATATTCTAAGGACATAAAGTATAATACTTAGGAATCACTTAGTTGTATGAGAAAGAAATATAACCTGCAAAAGTAAAATTATAAAACTTTGAGATACATAAAATAAGACATAAGTGGATCAAGAGGTATTCTTGAATAGGAAGACTGAATATTATAAATGATACAAATTTCAAAATTCATGAATAATTTTCCAACCAGTTCAATTTTAATAAAAATACCATGGGGGGCCTTTTGGAGTGGCAGTAAACAAAATTATTCTAAAGTTTACCTGAAAGAATAAAAAAGAAATGGGAAAATTGCTTGTTAATACAAAAGGTAGTGACAATCTCCTTGACTTTTCCAAGGGTTTTATAAGCTCCTAAATCCTTTTATTAAATCCCTATGTGTTTGAAACCCCTAGAGTAGTTTGTTTTCTTACTTGAATCTGAGCTCCTACAAAATATAGCTAAATCAGGTGTAAGTTTTAGAAAAATCTTTTCTTTTGTCTCAGATGAGGTACTATAATATCACGGAAGAGATTGTTTCAAAAGTTAAATAGATTTAAAAACTTGCTCCATAGCTGGAAAGGGACTTGTTACCTGTATCCTCAACTGGCCTCCAGAGGGCAGCAGAGTCATTTATCCTTAACCAAAATTACCTCTTAACCCAAGTGTTTATTTTGGTTATTTATTTATTTATTTTTTTCCCAACAGTCTTCTGTTTTTTTCTTGTGACTGAGCTTCCGCAAACTGGGTGGCCAGGATTAGGCAGACTGTCTGAGGTCATGGATCAAAACAATGATAACAACCAAAGGGATGATTCAAATAATCACTTTTATATCATTAAAGCAATTCTTTAATTCGATAAACCAACTACAATTAATACACTGATTAAGTATATTTTACTAGAACACGTTTAAGAAAAACTGATGAATAGAAAGCATTTAATCATTTCCGGGCTTTCTACTTTAAGTACAAGAAGTACATATAAAGAGTGATAGTCACTTATTCTGCCACATTATTTTTAAGTTTATTTGTTTATTTATTTTTGGTAATCTCTACGCCCAATGTGGGGCTCAAACTCATGACCCCAAGATCAAGAGTCGCATACTCTTTCAACTGAGCCAGCCAGGTGCTCCATTCTGCCATATTTTCTGAGCATTTGATACATACTAGACATATATCAGTGTCCCAGAAATTGTTGAAGACACAAAAGATTAGGAAAGCATGTTAAAAAAAAAAAAATCATGGGATTCTGACTTACTCTTCCACTGTAAACAACAAAAATTCTGGATAGGATAGGTGAAGTGCATCTATAAGCTGACAAAGAAAGGAGTACTTGGGCTAAAATGAAGTGAATGCAGAAATCCAGAGAGGTGTGCAGCACACTGAGGCTGGCTTTCATTCCAGGGCATTGCCAACCCAGGGACATGTGAACTTTGGTTTGCTCCTCAGCAGGACACAGAGAAGAGACATCAGCTCCGTCCCCCTCAGGGTGGCAATTCTAATTCTAAATAATAGGAGGCCTCCTCATTAAGGTTGAGACACCACAGGCCCCTCCTTCATTGTAAGAACAAACTAAAACTACCTTGAACTGTGCACCCCCTCCCACCCCACCGAAAGTGGAACTGCCTGTCTGGAAACTTGGCTCTGAGTACAGAGAAGGGAAAAAACATGTCTTCTAAAGAAGTTTTATGAGCACAAGATGAAAGATGACCTACACAGCTTGTGACCCAAAGTCATCCATCTGGGTGGTCTAAAATGTCTCAAGCTAAAAGTCAGATTAAAGTGGTCACAGACCCAGAAATCTTAGAGAAGCAAACACAAATCTCTACAGAAACTGACTTCTGTTCTAGGCCTCAAGGAATTCCCACAGAAATCTGAGTTCACAGTCAAAAATCATAAAGCCCAAAAGTAATGACATGTCACATGTGACAGCCAGCACTTATCAGACCCTCAAAGATGGAAATGGTGAGACACAGAATATAAATCAAGTATAGTTAAATATGTTTATAGAAATAACAGGACTAAAATGATGAGCAATGAGCAAAAGCCATAAAAAAATAACCAATAACCAAGCACAGAGTACAAATAGAATTCTGAGTCATAAAAAAATATTATAAGTAATATTTTAAAACTCAATGAAATGGATAAAATAGTAATAAAATGTGGGTTTAAAAATATAGGATTACATTTTTTATCTGAGAACGATATATATTAGTAAGCCTTTCTTCCAACATGTTTTTGAGTTTAAATCAAATAGACAAAGCCCTAGACAAATATTTCATTATATCTGACTCAAAAGGAATAGAATTCCCAATAGTCTTATAATCATTAAGGAAATTGAATGAGGAATCCAAAAAATGTCGATTAGTCAATCTATCCCTCCAGGCCCAGTTGGCTTTTCCTGGTAGTTCTAAATATTTGAGGAGGAAATATTTCCAATCTTATATAAATGTTCCTAGGGAACAAAATGAGGATAACATTCTCAACTCATTTTGGGAAGCTAGCATAAGCCTGATACCAAAACCCAACAAGGACAGTATAAAAGAGAAAAGTACAGGTTACCTCACTGATGAACGTGGATTTAAAATATCCTAATCAAAATATTAATACACTAAATTCAACAACAATTGTTTTTATAAAAGACATATCATGACCAAGTTGGACATACACAAGGAAAGTAAAGTTGATTTAACACTTAAAAAATTAATTAATTTCACCACATTAATAGATTAAGAGGAACATCATGAAGGGGAACGCATTTATGCATCTCTTAGTAGACGCATAAACCCTACATTTTATAAAACTGAAATGGATTCATGATTTTTTTTAATAGTCTCTTTAAAATAGCCTGTTAATATACCAAGTATTATGTGTAATGTTGAAACATTTGATCCATTCCCTATAAGATTAGATATAAAATAAGGATGCTTGCTATTATCGCTCTTATTTAACATTGTACTGGATGCACCACCAGTGCAGTAAGGAAAAATTAATGAATGAATGAAGAAATGGGATGAGGATGAAAAAGATAGTAACAAATATGTAATTATTCTCAATTAATATAACTTGGTATAGGAAGTCCTGAAGACTTTATAAATTATTAAAGTAAGTTTAAAAATTTAGTAAGATAGCTGGTTACAAAATCAATATATACTCATCAACTGCATTTCTATACCCCAGTAATAAACAGTCAGAAATTTAATTTTGAAAAGGTATTTACTAGGGCGCCTGGGTGGCTCAGTCGTTAAGCGTCTGCCTTCGGCTCAGGTCATGATCCCAGGGTCCTGGGATCGAGCCCCGCGTCGGGCTCCCTGCTTGGCGGAGACCTGCTTCTCCCTCTACCACTCCCTGCTTGTGTTCCCTCTCTCGCTCTCTCTCTCCCTGTCAAATGAATAAATAAAATCTTAAAAAAAAAAAAAAAAGAAAAGGTATTTACTACGTCTTCAAGAAAAGTATTCAGGAATAAATGTAATAAAAATGTAGGGCCGGGCGCCTGGCTGGCTCAGTCAGAGGAGCATGTAAGTGACTCTCGATCTCAGGGTCATGAGTTCGAGCTTCACATTGGGTCTGGAGGTTACTTAAATAAATCAAACTTGAAAAAAAAAATGTTGGGGGCCATGGAGCGCAATGGTCAAGAAAGAATTCTTGAGACATTGTATGGTGTGACTTAGTAAGTTTAAGTAGCACGG
>NW_023270590.1:0-25280 GCF_011800145.1 Mirounga leonina | reverse complement strand
GTGTTGGGGATCAAGGTAATGCTGGCCTCATTGAATGAGTCTGGATGGTTTCCTTCCGCTTCTATGTTTTGAAACAGCTTCAGGAGAATAGGTATAATTTCTTCGTTGAATGTTTGCTACAGTCCGCCAGGGAATCCATCAGGCCCTGGACTCTTGTTTTTGGGGAGGTTTTCGATCACTGTTTCAATCTCGTTACTGGTTATTGGCCAATTCAAGTTTTCAATATCTTTCTGTTTCTAGCTTGGCAGTTTCCAGGTTTCCAGGAATGCCTCCGTTTCATCCAGATTGCTCAGTTTATTGGCATGCAGGTGTTGATAATAAGTTGTTTTCTGTTTAAAATTTTGAGAGAGTTTCTTCTAACAGATCAAAATATACCCTAAATCTCTAGTGTATGTTTTCTTCTACTCCCCTGCCTGATCAGATTCTCTGCTTTTTGTATTCTTCTTTTTTTTAACCCTCTTCTTTCTTTTTTCAATTACTTCTTATCAATTCCTTTTATATTTTTTTTATAATTTCCATCTTTACAGTCATATTCCATCCCTTCATCATATCAACCCTTATTTTTGTACATATATAAGTTTTTTTTCTTTAAAATTTTGGGAGGCACTTTCTTCTAACAGACCAGACTACACCCCACATCTAGTGTGTGGCACTGATCTATACAGCACCCTGATCATATTTGATCATAGTCTGTTTTTTTCTTTCATTTTTTTGTTCTGTTTTTCTTTATTTTTATCTTTATCTTTTTCTTTTTACTGTTTTGTGTTTGTTTGTTGGCTTTCTTTTTTTCTCTTTCCCTTTCTTTTCCTACTCTTTCTGGTCTTTTGTTATGTGTTTAGATTATATTTCCCGGGCACTTTGTTACCCTTTTAGCATTTTTTTCCTCATCAATCTATTCTCCTCTGGACAAAAAGACAAGACGGAAAAAAGCACCTCAACCAAAAGAACAAGAGGTAGTACCGACTGCCCGGGACCTAATCAAGGGGGACATTAGTAGGATGTCGGATCTAGAGTTCAGAATCATCACTTAAAAGATACTAGCTGGGCTAGAAAAAAACAAAGAAGTTATTAGAGAAACGCTTTCTGGAGTAGGAAAAGAACTAAAATTTAACCAAGTCGAAATCAAAAAGGCTATTAATGAGGTGTAATCAAATATGGGGGTGCTAACTGCTAGGCTAAATGTGGCAAAAGAGAGAATCAGTGATATAGAAGACCAAATGATGGAAAATAAAGAAGCTGGGAAAAAGACAGATAAACAACTTACTGGATCACAAGGGCAGAATTCGAGAGAGAGGCAATACCATAAGAAGAAACAACATTAGAGTAACTGGGATCCCAGAAGAAGAATAAAGAGAGAGATGGAAGAAGGTATACTGGAGCAAATTATAGCAGAGATCTTCCCTAATTTGGGGAAGGAAACAGGCATCAAAATCCAGGAAGGACAGAGAACCCCTCTCTAAATCAATAAAAATAGGCCAACACCCCTCATCTAATAGTCAAACTTACAAGTCTCAGAGATAAGGAGAAAATCCTGAAAGCGGCTGAGGACAAGAGACCTGGAAAACATAATTGTAGAAACATTAGATTGGCAACAGACCTATCCACAGAGACGTGGCAGGCCAGAAAGGACTGGCAGGATATATTCAGAGTACTAAATGAGAAATGTATGCAGCCAAGAATACTCTATTCAGCTAGGCTGTCATTGAAAATAGAAGGAGAGATAAAAAGCTTCCAGGACAAACAAAAACTAAAGGAATTTGCAAACACGAAACCAGCCCTACAAGAAATCTTGAAAGGGTTCCTCTAAGCAAAGAGAGACCCTACAAGCAACATAAACCAGAAAGGAACAAAGACAATATGCAGTAACAGTCACCTTACAGGCAATGCAGTGGCACTAAATTCCTATCTATCAATAGTTACCCTGAATGTAAATGGGCTAAATGCCCCAATCAAAAGACACAGGCTGTCAGATTGGATTAAAGAACAAGACCCATTGATATGCTGTCTGAAAGAGACTCAGTTTAGACCCAGAGACACCCCCAGACTGAAAGTAAGGGGGTGGAAAACCATTTGCCATGCTAAAGGACACCAAAAGACAGCTGCGGTGGCAATCCTTATATCAGACAAATTAGATTTTAAACCAAAGACTGTAATAAGTGATGAGGAAGGATACTATCTCGTCCTTAAAGGGTCTATCCAACAAGAAAATCTAACAATTGTAAATATCTATGCCCCTAACATGGATGCAGCCAATTATATGAACGAATTAATAAGTAAAGCAAAGAAACACTTTGACCACTATACAATAATAGTGGGGGCCTTGAACACACCCCTCACTGAAATGGACAGACTGTCTAAGCAAAAGATCAACAAGGAAATAAAGACTTTAAATGGCACACTGGTCCAAATGGATTTCACAGACATATTCAGAACATTCCATCCCAAAGCAACGGAATACACATTCTTCTCTAGTGCCCATGGAACATTCTCCAGAATAGATCACATCCCAGGTCATAAATCAGATCTCAACCAGTACCAAAAGATTGGGATCATTTCCTGCCTATTTTCAGGCCACAATGCTTTGAAACTAGAACTCAATCACAGGAAGAAAGTCAGAAAGAACTCAAATACATGGAGGCTAAAGAGCGCCCTACTAAAGCACTGGGTGTTATGCAGAAACAATGAATCATTGAACATTACGTTTAAAACGAATGATGTAATGTATGGGGATTATCATAACAACAAGGAAATTAAAATTAAAAAACAAAACAAAACACCAGTCCTAATGGATTAGGGCTCACTCTACCTTACTTTAACTTAAACACCTTTTAAAGATCATCTTTCAAAAGCAGTGACATTTTGCATTATAAATAAACTGCATCTATTGAAAGGATTGCAATGTCATGGTGGATGATTCTTTTAATGTATTGTTGGATCCTATTAGCTAGGCATTTGTTGAGGATTTTGGATCCATATTCATCAGGGATATTGGGCTTTTTAAATTTTTCTTAATATATTCATTTTTCCCTATACTCTTCCCTCATAGAAATGCTTTTGCTCTATGAGATGAGTTTCTTTATTTTCCTTTGTTCAAGATACTTTCTGATTTTAGTTTTGATTTCTCCTTTGATTCTTGTTCAGGAGTGTGTTATGTGATTTCCACCTATTAGTATATGATTTTCCTTTTGTAAGTGATTTTTGTTCACACCTTTGTGGTCATAAATATACAAAATAGGTTTTTAATCTTTTTAAATTAATTAAGGTGTACCTTGTGGTCTTGATATGATCTATGCTAGAGAATATTAGGTCTGAACTTGAGTAGAACTTGTATTATGGTGCTGACAGATGCAATCTTATGCATTTGTATTTTATGCCCAGTTGGTCTACAGTGCTCTTGAGGTTTGCTATTCCTTACCACTTTTCCTTCTGGATGATCTGTCCATTGCTGAAAGTGGGATCCTGTATTCCTCTACTGTTATTGTATTGCTGTCTATATCTCCCTTCAATCCTGTTAATATGTGTCAAATATTTAGGTACTCCAATATTGGCTGCACATATATTTGCAATTCGTATATCTTCTTGATGAATTGATACTGTATCAGTACCAATGACCTATCTGATATAGGCATAGCCACTTTTTCTCTCTTTTGATTACCATTTGTATGAAATATCTTTTCCCATTCCTTTGCTTCCAAGCTATGTGTATCTTTAAAGCTGAAGTGAATCACTTTTGGGCAACATATTGGTTGATCTTTTTTGTTGTTGTTGTTGTTTACTTTTTTTTTTTTTTTAATCCATTCAGTCACTCTGTTTCTACTGATAGGAGAACTTAGTCCTGATTCAATTAATTATTGATAGGTAAATGTTCCATTTTGTTGATTTCTGTCTTTAATTCTTTTGTGCTTTTTTCCCTGTTTGGTGTTTTCTTTTGGGATTTACTTCCTTTAGTGGTATTCGTACCTGCTTCCTGTCTTTTGAGTATCTACAATTTGTTTTTCTTTCTGCTTAATAATAAGGCTTACAATGAAATTTCTAAAGCTACAAAGTCTCTTTTTATTTGATAACACTGCAACTTCAAGGGCATAGGAAACTCTACATTTTGCTTCACCTACAGCCACAGTTCCTTCAACTCTTGTCAGTTTATCCCCTTGTATTCACTGATCTACCCACTAGCATGCCTTCTAGCAACCACAGGTTTGTTCTCATATTTTAGAGTCTGTTTTTTTGTTTGTCTCTTTTGTTCTTCTTCTGTTCATTTGTTTCTTAAATCCCATAAAGGAGTGCAATCATATGGTATTTGTCTTTCTGTGACTGACATATCTCACTTAGCATTATACTCTCTAACTCCATCCTACATGTTGCAAATGACAAGATTTCACTCTTGTTTATGGCTAAGATTCCATTGTACATATAGAGGAGATAAACATGGTGTTAGAGGAGGGGAACCCCAGGCTTGTCTTGAACCATGAACACACTTGGAAATTTATCAAATCATCATAAACATGGCAGAAATTGACATGAAGCCTACCGAATAAACTCCCTAACTAAAGAGAGAAGTATGGAGATGTGGTTTGGTGGAGAAGTAGATGACAGTACTGCAGAGGGGAGGGAGCTGTGGTCAAAGAGAAAGGCACATGAGAGAGGAGCACACTTTGAACACCCAAGGAGATGTTTCCACAAAGCCATTGGCTGGGAAAATGAGAAGGGCCGAATTACATGAGTTCTTGCAACCAGAGGGGCTTAAAGCCTGGAGTTTTAAGGTCAGCAGGCTTGACTGACATAGAGCCCATTGATCACTGTCTTGCTTCTGGGGAGAACACAGGCAAACAACCAGGTGCAGGTAGCCTGGAAAAAATGATAAGAGACAATGTCTGGAGACACAGTGGGGGATTATTTGCTCTTCTTGGAGAGCATCCCTGATAGGCAGTGTTCATGGAGATGCCTCTATGGGGACAAAAAAGTCATTAGGCTCTCCCACCAGCAGCACCAATACCGAGCTACCTGTCAAAAGCAAGGCAGTGATGACATCGCCTGCCTAACTTGCAAATACCAAGCCCCAACCTCTGCACTCTTTGTGTCTGCCTTCTAAGTCAAACTTGTCCAGGCCCAGTAGAGCAGGCCCCTCCTTTAGAGGACTAGCACAAACCCCTGCCCACATCCTGTCTCCTGGCCAAAGAGTTCTGTAGGGCCTTATTTTTGGTGAGTTGGTGTCATTTCACAGGTAGATCAGAGCCCACTAACATAAAACTCACCATATTCAGGCCAGTCACCAAACACAACCCACTGCAGGCAACGAGAGCCTTTGCAGATGACTGGCCTGAAGCATAGAGCAGCCATAACACAACAGCAGAGTACCTGCAACACACACCTGAGACTCCCTGAAGCACCAGGCCCTGGGTAATACATGACCTCTTCTTCATAAAGCCATTACTCTCAGGAGCAGGAAACATAATGGGCTTTTCTAATACAGAGAAGAAGGCAGAGAGACAAAAATGCAAAGACAGAGGAGACAATTTTATTCCAAATAAAATAACAAGTAAAGGTCCAAATAAAAGAACAAGAAAAGCAGCAGTCAGGGTCCTCACTGAGCTTGAGAAAATAATAAACAGCATCAGGCAGACCCTTACTACAGAGATAACAGAGTTAAAAAACAATCTGAAATGAAGATATGAGAAATAGACTGGATGCAATGAACAGCAGCCTAGAAGAAGACAACCCAAATAAATAAAAACACAAATGAGAGTACTGAGGATCTAATTAGTGACCTAAAAGACAAAATAATGGAAAACAATGAAGGTAAACAAAAGAGAGAAGAAAAAATATGGAACACGGGGATGGACTTAGGGAAATCACTGACTCCATCAAATGTAACAACATACATATTGTACAAGGCATAGAGGAGCGAGAAAAGGGGGCGGATAATTTATTTGAGGAAATCCTAGCTGAAAACTTCCCTAATCTGGGGAGAGAAACAGACATCCAGATTCAGGAGGCAGAGAGAACTCCCATCAAAATCATCAGAAACAGGCCAACAAAAGACATAATGTAATTAGATTTGCAAAATCTAGTGATAGAGAAATTATCTTAAAAGCAGCAAGACAGGGCGCCTGGGTGGCTCAGTGGGTTAAGCGACTGCCTTCGGCTCAGGTCATGATCCTGGAGTCCCAGGATTGAGTCCCACATCGGGCTCCCTGCTCTGCGGGGAGCCTGCTTCTCCCTCTCCCCCTCCCCCTGCTTGTGTTCACTCTCTCGCTGTGTCTCTCTCTGTCAAATAAATAAATAAAATCTTTAAAAAAAAAAGAAAAAGCAAGACAAAAGAAGTCCTTAACTTACAAGGGAAGAACCATACGCTAACCGAACATCTCTCCACATAAAATTGACAAGCTAGAAGACAATGGCATGATATATTCAAAGTGCTGAATCGGAAAATCAATAGCCATGAATACTCTATCCAGGAAAGCTGTCATTCAGAATAGAAGGAAAGATGAAGAGTTTCCCAGACTTACAAAACCTAGAGGAATTGAGTATCAATAAACCAGCCCTACAAGAAATATCAAAAGACACTCTGTGCCTGAAAACGAGAAAAGAAAACTGATTAGGACAAGAAAGGAAGAGAGAAAATCTCCAGAAACAATGGCAAGATAACTAAATACATATCTATCAGTAATTGCTCTGACTATGAATGGACTAAATGCTTCAATCAAAATATACAGGATGTCAGACTGGATATAGAAAGAAGACCATCTCTATGCTGTCTATAAGACACCCATTTTAGACGTAAGGACACTTGCAGATTGAAAGTGAAGGGATGGAGAACAATTTGTCACGCAAATGGATGTCAAAAGAAACCCAGAGTACCAATACCTTTCACAGACAAACTAGACATTAAACCAAAGACGGTAACAAGAAATGAAGACAGGAACTATGTCATAATTAAGTGGCCTTTCCAACAAGAAGATCTAAAACTTGTTTATGCCCCTCCTGTGGAAGCACCCAAGTACAAACAACAGTTAATAACAGCCATAAAGAAACATAAAAGAAATTATAGGGGAATTTAACAACCTTCTCAAAGCAATGGGCAGATCATTGAAGCAGAAGAGCCACAAGGAAACAAGGGGATTGAACGACACATTGGATCAGAGGGACTTAACAAATATATTAAGAGCAGCAACCCTAAAGCTGGAGAACCCACATTCTTCACAGGTGTACATGGAACATTCTCCAGAATAGATCACATATTGGGCCAAAATTCAGGTCTCGACAGGCACAACAAGATGGAGATCATACTATGCTTGTTTTCAGACGACAGTGCTATGAAACTTAGTCAACCACAAGAAAAAAAAAAAATATTGGAAAGGTCACAGATACATGGAAGTTAAAGAACATCCTACTAAAAATGAATGGGTCAATCAGGAAACCAAGGAAGAAATTTAAAAAATACATGGACACAAAGGAAAATGGAAACATGACGGCACCAAACCTTTGGGATGCAGCAAGTGCAGTCCTAAGAGGGAAGTATATAGTGATACAGGCCTCCCTCAAGAAGCAGGAAATGTCGCAAGTACACAACCTAACTTTACACCTGAAAGGAAGCCTAAGTCCAGCAAGACAAGAGAAATAATAAAGGTTAGGGCAGAAATAAGTGATATAGAAACAACAACAAAAACAAGGAACGCAACAGTAGAAGAGATCAATGAAACCAGGAGCTGTTCTTTGGAAAAAATTAATAAGATAAAACCCCTAGCAAGATTTAACAAAAATAAAAGAGAAAAAACCCAACTAAATAAAATCACAAGTGAGAGGGAACAAATAACAACCAACACACAGAGGTACAAACAACTATAAGAGAACAAAAGTGAAAAGCTCTGTGGCAACAAATTGGAAACCTAGATGAAACTGATAAATTCCTAGAAACATGTAAACCACCAAAATTGAAACAGGAAGAAATATAAAACTTGAAGAAACCAATTGAACCAGTACTTAAAAACTAAAACAAAGACAAAAAAACAAAAAACAAAAAACAAAAACCCAACAAACAAAAGTCCAGGGACAGATGGCCTGACAAGTTAAGTCTACAAGACATTGAAAGAGGACTTAATACCTAATCTTCTCAAACTATTCCAAACAATACAAAATGAAGGAAAACTTCCAAATTTATTCCCAGAGGTCAGCAATATGCTGATTCCAAAGCTAGATAAAGACACCACTGAAAAAGTAAACTACAAGCCAGTATCTTTGATGCACATAGATGCAAAATTCTCAACAAAATACTAGCAAACAGAATGAAATAATCATTAAAAACAATTTGAAAACATTCAAGTGATCTTTGCTCCTAGGTTGCAAGGTTAGTTCAATATTTGCCAATCACTCAGTGTGACACATCACATCAATAAGATATATGATAAATAAACACTAAAGAAACAAGACAGAGAATTATAGGAGAAGAGAGGGAAAAATGAAACAAGAAGAAACCAGAGAGGGAGACAAACCAAAAGAGACTCTTAATCTCAGGAAGTAATTGAGAGTTGCTGGAATGGAGGGGGGTGGGGCGGGTGGGGTGGGTGGGGGTGGACATTGGGGAGGGTAAGTGTTGTGGTGAGCACTGTGAATTGCATAAGACTGATGAATCACAGACCTGTACCCCTGAAACAAATAATACATTATATGTTAATAATAAAAATATGATAATTTTAATAGATGAAGAAAAAAGCATTTGACAAAGTACAACAACCACGTACGATAAGAACCCTCAAAAAAGTTGGCTTAGAGGGAATATACCTTAAAATAACAAAGGCTGTCTATGAAAAATCCACAGTGAACATTATATTCAATGCGGAAAAACAGAGAGCATGCCCACGTTGGTCAGGATGTCAACTCTCTCCACTATTATTCAACATCGTACTGGATGTCCTAGTCACAACAATCAGACAACAAAAAGAAATAAAAGGCATCCAAATCAGGAAGGAAGAACCCAAACTTTCACTATATGCAGCTGACATGATTCTATATAGAGAAAACCCTAAAGATTCAACCAAATAACTATCAGAACTGGTAAAGGAATTCAGTAAGATTGCAGAATACAAAATCAATGTGCAGAGATCTGTTGCATCCCTACACACTGACAATGAAGCAGCAGCAAGTGAATGAAGAAATGATCCCATTCACAAAGCTCCCGAAACCAATAAGATACCTAGAAATGAACATAAACAGAGTTGAAAGACCTGTACTCTGAAAATTATAAAACACTGATGACAGAAATTGCAGTTAACACAAAGAAGTGGAAAGGCATTCCATACTCATCTACCAGATAACAAATATTGTCAAAATACCCATATTACCCAAAGCAATCTATGCATGTAATGCCATCCCTTTCGATATATAAACAGCATTTTCCACTGAATTAGAACAATTGATCCTAAAACTTATACAGGAACACAAGGACCCCAAGGGTCAAAGCAATCTTGAAAACAAAACAAAACAAAAGCACAACAAAGTTGGATGCATCATAATTCTGGACTTCAGGTTATATTAAGCAAAGGAGTAATCATAGCAAAGGTACTGGCACCAAAATAGACATATCGATAAGTGGAACAGAATAGAAATCACAGAAATAAACCCACAATTATCTATGGTTAAATAATCTTTGAGAAAGGTAAAAAGGATACCCAGCAGGAAAAAGACAGCCTCTTTAATAAATGATGTTGAAAATTCACACAAAAGAATGAAAGTGGACCACCTTCTTTCACCACACATAAAATAAACACAAAATTGATTATAGATGCAAATGTGAGACTTGAAACCCTAAAAATCCTAGAAGAGTGCACAGGCGGTAATGTCTCTGGCTTCAGCCAAATCAACAATTTTTTTTCTAAATGTGCCTCCCGAGGCAAGGGTAACAAAGCAAAAATAAACTATTAGGACTTCATCAAGATAAAAAGCTTCTGCACAGAGAAGGAAATAATTGGCCGAACTAAAAGGCAACCTAAAGAATGGGAGAACATTTTTGCCAATGACATATCTGATAAAGGGTTAGTATCCGGTAACTATAAAGAACTTATCAAGCTCAACATTCCCAAACCAAATAACCCAGTTTAAAAATGGGCAAAAAATGAATAGACATTTTCCCAAAGAAGACATACAGCTGGCCAACAGACACATTAAAGATGCTCAACATCACTCATAATCAGGGAAATGCAAATCAAAATTACAATGAGATATCACCTCACACCTGTCAGAATGGCCAAAATTAACAACACAAGAAACAGGAGGTGTTGGCAAGGATGGGGAGCAAGGGGACCCCTCTTGCCCTGTTGGTGGGAATGCAAACTGGTAGAGCCACTTTGGAAAACAGTATGGAGATTCCTCAAAAAGTTAAAAACAGAACTACCCCCTCATCCAGCAATTGCTCTATGATCTATATACACACTGTAATATTACTCTCCATAAAAGCGAATGAAATCCTGCCATTTGCAATGATGTGGATGGTAGTAGAGGATGTTATGCTAAGCGAAATAACTCAGTCAGAGAAAGACAAATACAGAAAGATTTCAACCGAACTGATGAACACATGGGGGAAAAAAAGAGAGGCAGTCTAATCAAGAAGACTCTTAATTATAGGGAAAAAACGGAGGTTTACTGGAGGGGAGGCTGTTAAATGGGGGATGGGTTAAATGCGAGATGGGGATTAAGGAGGGCTCTGTGATGAACCTTGAGTGTTGTATGGAAGTGATGAATCACTAAATTCTACACCTGAAACTAATATTACACTGTATGTTAACTGACTGGAATTTTATAAAAAATTATAAAAAATGGAAAGAAAACAATAGCAATCGATACGGTATATGGTACTAGCATATGAAACAAACACGGAGACTTAAGGAACAGAGTGGATAGTTCAGAATTAAACCTTTTCACATATGGTCAAGTAATATATGAGAACAGAGTCAGGAGTATTCACTTGGGGAAGGGATATTCTCCATAATAAATGGAGATTGGAAATACTGAATAACCACATACAGAAGCATGAAGTTCAGTCTCCGTCATATCATTCCCTGGGGAAGGGATAGTCTCCATAATAAATGGAGATGGGAAATACTGAATAATCACGTACAGAAGAATGAAGTTCGGTCTCCCTCATATCATTCACCAAATTAAGTTAAAATGGAAAATTCAGAAGAACTGAAACTAAAACTTCTAGAAGAACATATAGAAGAAAAGCTCCTGACATTGGTTTGGCAGTAATTATGGGCATGGCACTAAAAGCCCAGGCCAAAAAGTATGTTAAGATACAGATTATACTTCACAAAGGAAATTATCAATAGAATGAGAAGGAAACCTATGGACTGGGAGGTACCATTTGGAAACTAAATACCCACAGGGGCTAATAACCAAAATATAATAGAAGCACATGCCACTCAATAGGAAAATAATAATATAATAATTAATGATAATAATCATAATCCTAATCATAATGCGATGTTTTACATGGGACATGGCCCTGAATATATATTTCTTTCCAGAGAAAGACAATTATCATATTGTTTCACTTATCTGTGGAACAAAAGGAATAGCATGGAGGACATTAGGAGAAGGAAGAATACACAACCAAATAGTGAACAGGTGTATGAAAAAGGCTCAAAATCACTATCATCAGGAAAATGCAAATCAAAATCACATGAGAAAAATCACATCATATCTGTTAGAATGGCTATTAACAAAAAATAAGAGATGAAAGTGTTAGGGTGCCTGTGGAGAAAAGAAAACATGAATACTGGTGGGAATATAAACTGGTTCAGGCATAATGGAAAACAGTATGGAGGTTCTTCAAAAAATTAAAAATAAAACAGCCCTATGACCCAACCATGCCACTTGTGGACATATATATGAAGCAAATAAAAACAGGGCATCAAAGAGGTATTTCCCATGTTCCAGTCAGTGTTATTTACACTAGCCAAGACATGGAGACAATCTAAGTATCTCTCAAAAGAAGACTGACTGGATAAAGAAGATTTGATACAGGTATGCAATAGAGTATTATTCAGCCATAATAAAAAAGAAAATTGTCTTATTTACTAAAACATAACTAAAATGAGGATATTAAGCTAAGTGCAATATGATAGAGAAAGGTGAATACTCTAGGATATCACTTATATGTGGAATCTAAAGAAACTGAACTTAGACAAGTAACGGTACCATAACAGTTACCGAAGGCAGAGAGGTGGTGAAAATACTACGATTTTGATCAGAGGGCACAAACTTCCAGTTACAAGATCAACAACTTATGAGGATCTAATGCAAAGCCTAGTGATTCTAAGGAATAGTGCATTATATATTTGAAAATTGTCAAGAAAATAGATCTTAAATATTTTCACCACAGCTAAGTAATTGGTCATTATATGACAAGATGAAGCCCTTAGCTAAGGCTGTGGTGGTAAAATTTCTGTGATATATGTGTATCAAACCAACCCATCGCACATCTCTAACTGACACAATTATTATGTCAATTATATCTCCCAAAAGAGCAGGAAAACAGTTTTTTGTGACATTAAAAAAAGGAAAATTGAAGACAAATTAAGGGTAAGGAGATAGAAAGAGTAACCAGAAACATCTCACCCAAGAAAAGACAAGAAAGAGATAATTTTACTACCGAATTTTACCAAACATTTA
Organism: Mirounga leonina; assembly: GCF_011800145.1. Lineage (NCBI taxonomy): Eukaryota > Metazoa > Chordata > Mammalia > Carnivora > Phocidae > Mirounga > Mirounga leonina. Next base: position 12,614 of record NW_023270590.1, on the reverse strand, counting down.
AAGAAGAATGAATGTGAATCCTACTCAAAGGCTTCCAAAAAATTGAAAAGGGGGGAACACTGCCAAATTCATTTATAAACAGCATTACTGGGAATACAGAAGGCTATTACCATAAAAAGTTCATATATTGTTACCCCCTGTTGAATTTGGATGTAATAATTCTCAAAAATGCTAGATAATAGGCTTCAGCAGCACACTGAAAGGTTCATTTCTTCTGCTTGGCTTAGATTTGCTTGTTGTTCTTTCTCCAGTTCTTCAAGGTGTATTAGGGATTTTTATATGTATTTCCCCCTTAGGACCACCTTGGCAGTATCCCATAGGTTTTGGACTGATGAGTTTTCTTTCTTATTGCTTTCCATGAATTGTTTAAGTTTTTCTTTACTTTCCTTGTTGACCCGAACCTTCTTAAGCAGGATGGCCTTTAGCTTCCAAGTGTTTGAATTCCCTCCAAATTTTTTCTTGTGCTTCAGTTCCAATTTCAAAGCACTGTGATGTGAGAATATGCAGAGGATAATCTCAATCTTTTGGTATTGTTTGAGACCTGATTGATGTTGGTGGGAATGCAAGTGGGTACAGCCACTTTGGAAAACATTATGGAGGTTCCTCAGAAAGAAAAAAATAGGGCTACCTTATGGCCCAGGAACTGCACTACTGGGTATTTACCCCCCAATAGACATGTAGTGAAGAGAAGGGGCACATGCACCCCAGTGTTTATAGCAGCAATATCCACAATAGCCAAACTGGAAGGAGCCAAGAAGTCATTCAACAGACGAGTGGATAAAGAAGATGTGGCCCAGATATACAATAGAATAATTACTCAGCCATCGGAAAGAATGAATACCCACCATTTGTATCTACATGGATGGAACTGGAGGGGTTATGCTAAGTGAAATAAGTCAGGCAGAGAAAGACAATTATCCTATGGTTTCACTTATCTGTGTAACATAAGGAATAGCATGGAGGACATTAGGAGAAGGAAGGGAAAAATGAAGGGGGGAAACCAGAGGGGGAGATGAACCGTGAGAGACTATGGACTCTGTGAAAAAATCTGAGGGTTTCAGAGGGGAGGGCAGAAGGGATGGGTTAGCCTGGTGATGGTTCTTAAGGAGGTCATATTTTGCGTGAAACACCGGGTGTTATATGCAAACAATGAAACATAGTACAGTACATCAAATTATAATGATGAACTATATGGTGAATATAATAATTTCAAAAAATATATAATTCATGATCAATTGAGTTTATCTCTAGGATGTAGGCTCAATATATGCAAAATGAAAGATAAAATCATATCATCATCAAACATTAAAACAATACAGAAATACTCTAGGAAATTAAAAAAACCTCAAAGAAACCAGCCTGACAGCTAAAGGAGTGAGAAAAAAAGAACAACCAAAGCCCAAAGCCAATGGAAGGACGGAAATAATAAAGATTAGAGCAGAAAGAAATGACAGAGAAATAAAAAACAAAACAAAACAAAAAAACAACCCCCCACCAAAAAAAAAATCAATAAACCAGGGCCTGATTCTTTGAAAAAATTTTTAAAAATTATAAATCTTTACCCAGACACATCGAAAAAAAGGGAGAGTGAGAGAGAGATGATTCAAACAAAATCAGAAATGAAAGCGGAGAAATAAAATTGACAGAAATACAATGATTATAAGAGAATATTATGACAAATTCTAAGCCAAGAAGTTGGACAATGTAGGAGAAATGGATATATTCCTAGAAAATTAACCTTTGAAATCTTCATCAATAAGAAATAGATCCAACCAAGTAGAAACCAAAAAGGCTATTAATGAGGTGCAATAAAAAATGGGGCACTAACTGCTAGAATAAATGAGGCAGAAGAGAGAATCACTAATATAGAAGATGAAATGATGGAAAATAAAGAAGCTGAGAAAAAGAGAGATAAACAACTATTGGGTCACGAGGGCAGAATTCAAGAGATAAGCGATATTATAAGACGAAACAACATTAGAATAATTGGGATCCCAGAAGAAGAAGAAAGAGAGAGAGGGGCAGAAGGTGATCAAAAACCTCCCAAATAATGTGTCCAGGGCCTGATGGATTCCCTGGAAGTTCTAGAAAGAAAGTTTACCATTGTTCTCCTTTTATCGATAGTGGAGTAAAAGCCCAGAATATTATTTTTACAGCTATAGACAACTAAAGCATTCTAACTTTAGAACTTGTAGTCTTAAGTATGAGGCTAGGACTCCTTTGTTCTCTGTTGCCTTCTTGGGTCTCTGGACTTTTTAGTTGACTTTCTCTGATCATAAAACCCTTACTATTGGCTGACAACTTTAATGTTTTCCTCTGGTTTCCTTCACCCTTCTGTGAATGGGTCATCCCTACCTGGGCACCCAACATTTTAGACCAACGGCACTTCCAGATAGAAACTGAGGGGGTGGAGAACCAATAGACAGCAAAAGGAACCTGGAGTAGTAATCCTTACATCAGGAAAACAAGATTTTAAACAAAAGACTGTAATAAGACATGAAGAAGGGCACTATATCATAATAAAAGGGTCTACCCAACCAGAAGATCCAACAATTGTAAATATTTATGTCCCTAACTTGCAAACAGCCAAATACATAAGTCAATTAAAAACAAAATTAAAGAGACTCTTGGATAATAATACAATATTAGTAGGGGACTTAAACACCACACTTAAGCAATGGAATGATCATCTAAGAAGAAGATCAAAAAAGGAAACAAGAGCTTTAAATGATGCACTGGACCAGATGGACTTAACACAATTAACTATGCTTAGACCAAACCTCATTTTAAGAAAAAAACATTTTCCATGTTTTTTATACATCTAGGCTAGAAAGCCGCAGCATAATTCTTGCCATTTGTGGATAGGATTTTAAAATACTTCACCTCCATTGTATATTTGCAATCCTTTGCAGTAATTTACATGTCATCTATAAACATGTAAGTCTTTAATTCACACTTTGGTTAGTAGAAGCTTGGGATTCAATGTTGTGTTAGAATGGCTTTAAAATAGTAAATCTTCTGATTAAAAAAGGAGACTGTCCCAGAAATTGGCAGAAGACATGAACAGACACTTCTCCCAAGAAGACATACAAATGACTAACAGACACATGAAAAGTTGCTCATCACTCTTCATCAGGGAAATACAAACCAAAACCACAGTGAAATCCCACCTCACACCAGTCAGAATAGCTAAAATTAATGACTCAGGAAACAACAGATGTTGGCGAGGATGTGGAGAAAGGGGAACCTTCTAACACTGCTGGTGGGAATGCAAACTCGTATATCCACTCTGGAAAACAGTATGGAGGTTCCTGCTCTATTAGGTATTTATCCAAAGGATAGAAACATCGTGACTCAAAGGGGCATGTGCACTCCAGTGTTTACAGCAGCAGTTTCCACAATAGCCAAACTATGGAAAGAGCCCGATGTCCATCAACAGATGAAGACATAGAGAAGATATATTGGAAGGAAAGATGGCAGACTGGTAGGGGACCCTATTTCAACTGGTCCCCAGAATTGAGCTGGATATCTACCAGACCCCTCTGAGCATCCATGAAACCAGCCTGAGATGTAAGAAGATCTGGATCTCTACAAACAGAATGATCTTGTTGAGAATTTTTGCATCTGTGTTCATTAGGGATATCAGTCTTTAAGTTCCCTCCCTCCCTCCCTCCCTCCCTCCCTTCCTTCCTTCCTTCCTTCCTTCCCTCCATCCCTCCCTACCTCTCTTTCTTTATTTTCTCTCCTTTCTCTCCATAGTGTCTCTGTCTGGTTTGGGAATCAGTGTAATGCTGGCGTCATAGGATAAATTTGTTGGCATTGCTTCCTCCTTAATTTTTTGGAACATTTTGAGAAGTATAGGCATGAAATCACGTCTAAATAATTGGTGGAGTTCATACGTAAAGCCTGGAGTTTTCTTTGTTGGAAGTTTTTTTATTCCAAATTTAATTTTATTTGGTTTGTTCAGATTTTATATTTCTGATTCAGTTTTGGAAGATTGTGTGTTTCTAGGATATGTCCATTTTGACTGGGTTGCCCAATTTCTTGACATAAAGTTTTTCATAATATTCTCTCTCTCTTTTTTTTTTTACCTGTTCAAGCACACCCCAAGGAGTAAGGTGTTTTTCAATTTAAAATCAACTTAGTTAACATATAGTGTATTATTTGTTTCCGGGTAGTTTTTTGTGATTTATCAGCTGCATATAGCACCTAGTGCTCAATACATCATGTGCCCTCCTTAGCGCCCATTACCCAGTTACCCTAGCACCCATCCACCTCCCGTCCAGTAACCCTCAGTTTGTTCACTACAGTTAAGAGTCTCTTATGTTTTTTCTCCCTCTCTGATTTCATCTTATTTTATTTTTCCTTCCCTTCCTTTCATCTGTTTTGCTTCCTAAATTCCACATATGAGTGAAATCGTATGATATTTTTCTTTCTCTGACTCACATCGTTTAGCATAATGCCCTCTAGTCCCATCCACATTGATGGAAATGGCAAGCTCTCATTCTTTTGATGACTGAGTAATATTCTATTGTGTATATACAACACATATTCCTTATTCATTCTTCAGTCCATGGACATTTGGATTTTTTCCACAGTTTGACTATTGTGGACTTTGCTGCTGTAAACACTGGGGTGCTTGTGCCCCTTCAAATCACTATGTTTGTATCCTTTGGATAAATGCCTAGCAGTGCAATTGAGGAACCTCCATACTGTTTCGGAGAGTGGCTGCACCAGTTTGCATTCCCACCAACACAGTATAAGAGGGTTCCCCGTTCTCCGCATCGTCACCAACATCCGTTGTGTCCTGAGTTGTTCGTCTGAGCCATTCCAGCTGGTGTGAAGTGGTATCTCATGGTGGTTTTGATTTGTATTTCCCTGGTGGCAACCAATGTTGAGCATTTTTTCTTGTGTCTATTGGCCATTTGTATGTCGTCTGTGGAGAAATGTCTGTTCCTGTCTTCTGCCTATTACTTGACTGGATTATTTGGTTTGGGGCATTGAGTTTTATAGATTCTGTATAGATCTTGGATACTAGCTCTTTATCTGATATAACATTTGCAAATATCTTCTCCCACTCTGTAGGTTGTCTTTTAGTTTTCTCAACTCTTTCCTTGCTGTGCAAAAGCTTTTTATCCCAATGAAGTCCCAATCGTTCACTTTTGCTTTTGTTATCCTTGCCCTTGGAGACACGTCTATCAAGAAGATGCTGTGGCTGAAGTCAAAGAGGTTGTGGCCTCTCTTCTCCTCTAGGATGTTGATGGATTCCCATCTCACATTGAGGTATTTCATCCATTTTAAGATTCTGTTTTTGTGGGGTGTAAGAAAATGGTCCAGTTACATTCTTCTGCACGTGGCTGTCCAGTTTTCCCCACACCATTTGTCGAAGAGATGGTCTTTTTTTCCGTTGGATATTCTTTCCTGCTTTCTTGACGATTAAGTGGACCATAGGGTCGTGGGTCCATTTCTGGGATCTTTCTTCTGTTCCATTGATCTACATGTCTGTTTCTGTGCCAATAGCATACAGTGTTTATGATTACAGCTAATTCTAATACAACTTGAACCCCATAGTTGTGATGCCTCCAAGTTTGGTTTTCTTTTTCAACATTCTGTTGGCTTTTCTGGTTCCATACAATTTTAGGATTATTTGTTCCAGCTCTGTGAAAAATGCTGGTAGGGATTGCATTGAACGTGTAGATTGCTCTGGGTAGTATAGACATTGTAAGAATATTTGTTTTTCCAATCCATGACCATGGAATGGTTTTCCATTTCTTTGTGTCTTCCTCAGTTTCTTTCAAAAGTGTTCCAAAGTTTTCAGAGTACAGATCCTCTACCTCTTTGGTCGGGTTTATTCCTGGGTACCTTATGGTTTCTGGGGCAATTGTAAATGGGATTGCTTCCTTATTTTCTCTTTATTCTGCCTCATTGGTATTGTATAAAAATAGAACTGACTTCTGTTCATTGATGTTATATCCTGGGACTTTACTAAATTCCTCTATGATTCTAGCAATTGTCAGGTGGAGTCTCGGGTTTTCAATAGAGTATCATGTCATCAACCAAGAGTTTGACTTCTTTGCCAAATGGGATACCTTGTTTATTTCTTTGTTTGTTATTTGTTTGTTTATCTAATTGCTGAGGGTAGGACTGTGTCCTATGTACTATCCAAGACTATGTTGAACAACAGTGGTGAAAGTGTCACCATCCCTGTCATGTTCCTGACTTCAAGGGAAACGTTCTCAATTTTTCCCCACTGAGAATGATATTCGCTATGGGATTTTCATAGATGACTTTTATGATATTGAGGTATGCTCTATTTTTACACTGAGAGGAGATATAATCAGGAAAGTCATTGTAGTTTGTCAAATGCTTTTTCTGCACCTATTGAAAGGATCCTATGGTTCTTGTCCTTTCTTTTATTAATGTGGTGTATCACACTGATTGATTTGCAGATGTTGTACAACCTTGCGGCCCAGGAATAAATCCCACTTGGTCGTGGTGAGTAATCCTTTTAATGGGCTGTTGGAGCATATAGGTTAGTATCCTGTTGAGATTTTGGGATCCATATTCATCAGGGATACTGTTCTGTAATTTTCCTTTTTGGTGATGTCTTTGTCTGGTTTTGGCATCAAGGTAATGCTGGCCTCATAGAAAGAGTTGGGATTTTTCCCTCCATTTCTATTTTTTGAAACAGTTTCAGAAGAATAGGTATTACATTCTTCTTAAATGTGTGGTAGAATTCTACTGGGAAGCCATCCAGCCCTGGACTCTAGACATTTTTGATTACTGATTCAATTTCTTTGTTGGTTACGGGCCTGTTCCAGTTTTCTATTTCTTCTGGTTTCAGGTAGTTTTTATGTTTCTAGGGATGCGTCCACTTCCTTGTTAGACTATTATTGCTCCTTATATTCTCTTATAATTATATTTCTGTGGTGTTGGCTGTGATCTCACCTCTTTCATTCATGATTGTATTTGCTTGAGTCCCTTTTCCTTTCTGTTTGAAAAGTCTGGCTAGGGCTTTACTGATCTTATGAATCCTTTCAAAGAACCAGCTCCTAGTTTGGTTGAGCTGTCCTACTGTTCTTTTGATTTTTATTTCATTTATTTCTGCACCAATCTTTAGTATTTCTCTTCGCCTTCTGCATTTAGGCTTTATTTGCTGTTCTTTTTTACAACTCCTTTACATGCAAGGTTAGGTGGTGTGTTTGAGACTTTTCTTGTAATTTTCTCTATGGCTATATACTTCTTCTTGGGACCGCCCTTTTGGCATCCCAAAAGTTCTGAACTGTCGTGTTTTCATTTTCATGTGTTTCCATGGATTTTTAAAATTCCTTAATTTCCTGGTTCACCCATTAGTTCTTTATTCGGATGTTCTTTAACTTCCATATATTTGTGTTCCTTCCAAATTTGCTCTTCTGATTGAGTTCAATGTTTAACTCATTGTAGTCTGAAAATATGCATGGAAGGATTTCAGTCTTTTGGTACCGGTTGAGACCTGACTTGTGATTTGGAATGTGACCTATTCTGGAGAATGTTCCTTGTGCACTCGAGAAGGGTGTCAATTCTGTTGCTTTCAGATGAAATGCTCTGAATATATGTGTTATGTCCATCTACTTCAGTGTGTCATTCAAAGCCCTTGTTTCCTTGTTGCACTTCTGCTTAGATGATCTCTGCATTGCTTTGAGTGGGGTGTTAAAATCTCCTACTATTACTTTATTATATCAATGAGTTACTTTAAGTTTGCTATGAATTGATTTATATAATTTGCTGGTCCCAAGTTGGGGGCATAGATATTTACAATTGATAATCTTCCTGTTTGATAGACCCTTTTAATATGACATAATATTATTGTTCATCCTTTATTGCAGGTTTTCTGATATAAGGATTGGTATTCCAGCTTTCTTTTGATGTCCATTAGCATGAGAAATGTTCTTACACCCCCTCACTTTCTTTGTTTTAATATTTTTTTATTATGGTATATTAGTCACCATACAGGACATCATTAGTTTTTGATGTAGTGTTCCATGATTCATTGTTTGTGCATAACACCCAGTGCTCCATGCACTATGTACCCTCCTTACTTTCAATCTGGACGTGTCTTTTGGTTTTTATAGACAGAGTCCTGCTTTTTTTTGGGGGGGGGGTTGTTTAATTCAACCTGATAAACTGTGTCTTTTGATTGGATTATTTAGTCCATTTATATTCAGCATAAGTATTGAAAGATATGAATTAATATGATGAAATATAATTTAGCCATTATAAACAATGAAAAGGAGTATATACATTATCAGCTCAATTACATTAAAAAAGTACACAGATGAAAAAAAATTTGAAGGATAAAACAGTTTTAAAAGTATTAACTTTTAGTTAGATTTAAATACATTTTAATACAGTTATTCTTCTTTTAAAGGATATTATTTATGTACTTGAAAGAGAGTGAGAGAGCAAGAGAGAGAGCATGCGTTGGGGAGTGGTAGGGGGAGTTGGAGAAGCAGACTCCCCACTGAGGAGGCTGCTAGTTGTTAAGCTGAGCAATGATTATATGGGAGTTCATTATATTATTTTGTTTACTTTTATGTATGTGTGATACATTCCATTATACAAAATTGAAAGAAAAACCAGGGAGAAAGATAGGAACTTAGTGCCATTGTATTACCACACTTGCTACTCCTGTAGATAGTCTCTGTTCCTTTCTGGTCTTTGTTACTTTTGGGCTCTATCTTCTTTGCTCAAAAGATCCCCTTTAATATTTCTTGCAAGGATGGCTTAGTGTTCACAAATTCCTTTTTTTTTTTTTTTTTTTTTTTTTGTCCTGGAAACTCTTTGGCTCTCCTTGTATTCTGAATGACAGCCTTGCTGGGTCAAGGATTCTTGGCTGCATATGTTTCTCATTTAACAGGTTGAGTATATAATGCCAGTCCTTTCTGGCCTGCTAGGTCTCTGTGAACAGGTCTGCTTCCAGACTTATGTGTCTACACTTGCTTGCTATGGACCTCTTGTTCCAAGCTGCTTTCAGGATTTTCTCTTTCTCTCTGAAATTTGTAAGTGTCACTCTTGTATGTTGAGATGTTGACCTCTTTTTATACATTTTGAAGGGGGTTCTCTGTGTCTCCTGGACCTGAATGCCTTTTTCCTTCCCCGGATTAGGGAAGTTCTCAGGTCTGATTTGTTCAAATAAACCTTCTTCCCGTCCTCCATCTCCTCCTCTTCTGGGACCCCTACTATTCAAATGTTATTTCACATTTTGGTGTCACTGATCTCTTGATTTCTCCCACCATGATCCAGGACTTGTTTTTCTTTTTCTCAGCTTCCTTTTTCTCCATCATTTTGTCTTCCAAATCACTGACTCTTATGCCTCATTTATCTGAGCAATTAGAGCTTCTATTTTTGACTGCATCTCAGTAATAGACTTTCTAATTTCGGCCTGTTTAGATTTTAGTTCTTTTATTTATCCAGTAAGGGATTCTCTAGGGTCTTATCTGCTTTTTTTTTTTTTTTAACCCAGTGAGTATCTTTATAATCATTGTTTTGAATTCTAGTTCAGACATCTTACTTATATCCATATTGATTAAATCCCTGGCTGTGAGAAAGGCCTCCTCTTATTTCCATTCAGGTGAGTTTCTCTGTCTTGTCATTATGTCTAGAAAAGAATCTATGACTGAGAGAGAAAAGACAAACACCAGAAATATATAAACAAAACAAACCAGAAGGAAATAGAAACAACCAAATAAGAAAGAAGTTAAACAAGAAGTAAAACAGAACAAAATAATAAACTAGATCCTGGTTGAATTTTGGTCTGTTTGTTAAAAGAAACTAGATCCCAAAATAGGAAAGAAAGAAAAACTCATATGTCTACAAAAATAAAATAAAATGAAAGGAAAGTAAATATTAAATATATGGAATGTATATATAAAATAAAAGGAATTTAGAAAAGAATTGGTAAAATAAGCAAATAACCGAAAAAATAGAACAGAGATTCTCCAGAATAAAGCAAAACAAAACAAACACAAATGCTATATATTGTTTTCCCTAAGAGCTGAAGTTTTGCCGTTCTCTATGATTGGTAAACTTGGTGCTACTTAGTTGTTCCTGTGACCCATGGCACTGATTTTCCGGTGTCCTTCCCTGGGTGGAACTGAGCCCTCCCTCTGCCCAACAGGCAGGCTTATTGTAAGTGGATCTGGATTGCACTACGTGGCATTATTTTCCTCCCTGAAGGCTTTCAACACTGATGGGGGGGAGTGCTGTGAAAATGGCAAGTTCCCCAATCTCTAGCTCTGGAGTTGAAAGTTCACAGCCGCCCCTCTTCAGTGTGCCGTCAAGGAAAACAGCCATCACTCTTGTGTCCCTGGTTTATGTGGGAACTCTGCTCACCCAGCCTGTGACTGAGTGCTTTCATCTCAAGCACATGACCCAGTTTCCGGTCTCCAAACTTTACGGAGTCCTGTGGTTTGAATCTGCACGATTCCTCCTGTGGCGAGTGAGGGGGTTCTTGCCGTACATTCCCTATTGCTTGTCCCCTGCCTGGAGAGTGGTCACAGGACTCTGCAGCAGTACAGGGTTATGGCAACACCAAGCAGAGAGCTGGCAGGTAGACTCGTTAATTTCAGCTGACTTCCCCATTCTGATTCATGGGACTTCTACTGCTTTCAGGCACCCCCATTCTTTTTGTGGCCCTTGGGATCCTGAGACCACATTGTCCCACCTGGGATTCTGCCCTGCTTGGCCACCTGAGCACCTTTAAGCCAGGGATGTCCACAATTGTAGTAGACTACTAGGAGTTATGATTTTGTGCTCCACAGTTTATAATACTTTCTGGTAACCTTCCTTAAGGAAGCTCCCTCCCCTCTGTGGCTTATCTTCTGATATATCACCCCAGATTCACAGTCTGCACCTCCTACCTTGAAAAAAGTGGTCACTGTTCTATTTGTAGAATTGCAGCAATTCTTTATTCATATCTCTGGTTGATTTCACAGGTGTTCAGAATGAGTTGAGAGCTATCGAGCTGGATTCCATGACCAGATGAAATCGAGGTCCCCTACCCCTCTGCCATCTTGACTCGTCCCAGACCATGATATTCTCTTATTATCCTTTACATTTCTGTGGTGTTGGTTGTAACTTCTATTTCATTATTGATTTAATTTATTTGAGTTCTCTCTCTTTTCATCTTGAAGAGCCTGGCTAAAAGTTGATCTTTTCAAAGACCTAGCTCTAGATTTCTTTGACATTTTCTATTTTGGTCTCTATTTTATTTGTTTCCACTCTAATCTCTACTATTTCCTTCTTACTACTATTCAAACTTTGTTAGTTATTCTTTTTTTCTAGTTCCTTAAGGAGTAAGGCTAGATTGTTTGAGACTTCTCTTGTTTTTCTTGTAGTAGGCCTGTATCACTATAATTTTCTCCCTTTGAACTGTTTTTGCTGCATCCCAAAGATTTTGGATGATTGTTTTAATTTTCATTTGTCTCAGTTTTTTTTTTTTTAATTCTTCTTTGTTGTATTCATTGACCCATTCATTGTTTATTAACATGTTATTTAGCCTCCACAAATCTTTCAAGGTTTTTTTGTTTTGTTTTGTTTTGTTTTGTCTTGTTTTACCTTGTGATTAATTTCTACTTTCATCTTGACTTCAATCTTCTTAAATTTTTGGAGACTTATTTTATGGCCTAACACATGATCTATTCTGAAGACTGTTCCATGTGCACTTGAGAAGAATGTTTATTCTGATGCACTGTGTGGAATGTTTCCTTAATAATTTTCTGTATGGAGGGGTGCCTGGGTTGCTCAGTTGGTTAAGCGACTGCCTTCGGCTCAGGTCATGATCCTGGAGTCACTGGATCGAGTCCTGCATCGGGCTCCCTGCTCGGCGGGGGGTCTGCTTCTCCCTCTGACCCTCTTCCCTCTTGTGCTGTCTCTCACTCTCTCTCTCAAATAAATAAAATCTTAAAAAAATAAAATAAAAAATAAAAAATAAAAAAATAATTTTCTGTCTGGATGTTATACGCCCCCTGCACACACACACGCACACACTAATTCAGATTTAACTAACCTTAGGCAAAAGAAGGAAGAATATCCGGGCGCCTGGGTGGCTCAGTTGGTTAAGCGACTGCCTTTGGCTCAGGTCACAATCCTGGAGTCCCTGGATCAAGTCCCGCATCGGGCTCCCTCCTCGGCAGGGAGCCTGCTTCTGCCTCTGACCCTCCCCCCTCTCATGTGCTCTCTCTTTCTCATTCTCTCTGTCTCAAATAAATAAATAAAATCTTTAAAAAAAAAGGAAGAATATCCTGTGGGGGGAAAAAGACAGTCTCTTCAACCAGTGGTATTGGGAAAACTGAACAGCAACATGCAGAAGATTGAAACTGCACCACTTTCTTACACAATACACAAAGACAAACTCAAAATGAATTGAAAGGCTTACTGCAAGATATAAAACAATTAAATTCCATGGGGCGCCTGGGTGGCTGAGTTGGTTAAGTATCTGAATCTTGATTTCCACTCAGGTCATGATATCAGGATCATGAGATTGAGCCCCATATCAGGCTCCATGTTGAGCTTGCCTAAGATTCTCACTCTCCCTCTCCCTCTGCCCACCCTTCTCTAAAATAATAATGAATAAT
>NW_023270589.1:0-25409 GCF_011800145.1 Mirounga leonina | reverse complement strand
GTGTTGGGGATCAAGGTAATGCTGGCCTCATTGAATGAGTCTGGATGATTTCCTTTCGCTTCTATGTTTTGAAACAGCTTCAGGAGAATAGGTATAATTTCTTCGTTGAATGTTTGCTACAATCCGCCAGGGAATCCATCAGGCCCTGGACTCTTGTTTTTGGGGAGGTTTTCGATCACTGTTTCAATCTCATTACTGGTTATTGGCCAATTCAGGTTTTCAATATCTTTCTGTTTCTAGCTTGGCAGTTTCCAGGTTTCCAGGAATGCCTCCGTTTCATCCAGATTGCTCAGTTTATTGGCATGCAGGTGTTGATAATAAGTTGTTTTCTGTTTAAAATTTTGAGAGAGTTTCTTCTAACAGATCAAAATATACCCTAAATCTCTAGTGTATGTTTTCTTCTACTCCCCTGCCTGATCAGATTCTCTGCTTTTTGTATTCTTCTTTTTTTTAACCCTCTTCTTTCTTTTTTCAATTACTTCTTATCAATTCCTTTTATATTTTTTTTATAATTTCCATCTTTGCAGTCATATCCCATCCCTTCATCATATCAACCCTTATTTTTGTACATATATAAGTTTTTTTTCTTTAAAATTTTGGGAGGCGCTTTCTTCTAACAGACCAAACCTCACCCCACATCTTGTGTGTGGCACTGATCTATACAGCACCCTGATCATATTTGATCATAGTCTGTTTTTTTCTTTCATTTTTTTGTTCTGTTTTTCTTTATTTTTATCTTTATCTTTTTCTTTTTACTGTTTTGTGTTTGTTTGTTGGCTTTCTTTTTTTCTCTTTCCCTTTCTTTTCCTACTCTTTCTGGTCTTTTGTGATGTGTTTAGAGTATATTTCCCGGGCACTTTGTTACCCTTTTAGCATTTTGTTGTCTCATCAATCTATTCTCCTCTGGACAAAAAGACAAGACGGAAAAAAGCACCTCAACCAAAAGAACAAGAGGTAGTACCGACTGCCCTGGACCTACTCAATGGGGACATTAGTAGGATGTCGGATCTAGAGTTCAGAATCATCACTTAAAAGATACTAGCTGGGCTAGAAAAAAACAAGGAAGTTATTAGAGAAACGCTTTCTGGAGTAGGAAAATAACTAAAATTTAACCAAGTCGAAATCAAAAAGGCTATTAATGAGGTGTAATCAAATATGGGGGTGCTAACTGCTAGGCTAAATGTGGCAAAAGAGAGAATCAGTGATATAGAAGACCAAATGATGGAAAATAAAGAAGCTGGGAAAAAGACAGATAAACAACTTACTGGATCACAAGGGCAGAATTCGAGAGAGAGGCAATACCATAAGAAGAAACAACATTAGAGTAACTGGGATCCCAGAAGAAGAATAAAGAGAGAGATGGAAGAAGGTATACTGGAGCAAATTATAGCAGAGATCTTCCCTAATTTGGGGAAGGAAACAGGCATCAAAATCCAGGAAGGACAGAGAACCCCTCTCTAAATCAATAAAAATAGGCCAACACCCCTCATCTAATAGTCAAACTTACAAGTCTCAGAGATAAGGAGAAAATCCTGAAAGCGGCTGAGGACAAGAGACCTGGAAAACATAATTGTAGAAACATTAGATTGGCAACAGACCTATCCACAGAGACGTGGCAGGCCAGAAAGGACTGGCAGGATATATTCAGAGTACTAAATGAGAAATGTATGCAGCCAAGAATACTCTATTCAGCTAGGCTGTCATTGAAAATAGAAGGAGAGATAAAAAGCTTCCAGGACAAACAAAAACTAAAGGAATTTGCAAACACGAAACCAGCCCTACAAGAAATCTTGAAAGGGTTCCTCTAAGCAAAGAGAGACCCTACAAGCAACATAAACCAGAAAGGAACAAAGACAATATGCAGTAACAGTCACCTTACAGGCAATGCAGTGGCACTAAATTCCTATCTATCAATAGTTACCCTGAATGTAAATGGGCTAAATGCCCCAATCAAAAGACACAGGCTGTCAGATTGGATTAAAGAACAAGACCCATTGATATGCTGTCTGAAAGAGACTCAGTTTAGACCCAGAGACACCCCCAGACTGAAAGTAAGGGGGTGGAAAACCATTTGCCATGCTAAAGGACACCAAAAGACAGCTGCGGTGGCAATCCTTATATCAGACAAATTAGATTTTAAACCAAAGACTGTAATAAGTGATGAGGAAGGATACTATCTCGTCCTTAAAGGGTCTATCCAACAAGAAAATCTAACAATTGTAAATATCTATGCCCCTAACATGGATGCAGCCAATTATATGAACGAATTAATAAGTAAAGCAAAGAAACACTTTGACCACTATACAATAATAGTGGGGGCCTTGAACACACCCCTCACTGAAATGGACAGACTGTCTAAGCAAAAGATCAACAAGGAAATAAAGACTTTAAATGGCACACTGGTCCAAATGGATTTCACAGACATATTCAGAACATTCCATCCCAAAGCAACGGAATACACATTCTTCTCTAGTGCCCATGGAACATTCTCCAGAATAGATCACATCCCAGGTCATAAATCAGATCTCAACCAGTACCAAAAGATTGGGATCATTTCCTGCCTATTTTCAGGCCACAATGCTTTGAAACTAGAACTCAATCACAGGAAGAAAGTCAGAAAGAACTCAAATACATGGAGGCTAAAGAGCACCCTACTAAAGCACTGGGTGTTATGCAGAAACAATGAATCATCGAACATTACGTTTAAAACGAATGATGTAATGTATGGGGATTATCATAACAACAAAGAAATTAAAGTAAAAAACAAAACAAAACACCAGTCCTAATGGATTAGGGCTCACTCTACCTTACTTTAACTTAAACACCTTTTTAAAGATCATCTTTCAAAAGCAGTGACTTTCTGCATTATAAATAAACTGCATCTATTGAAAGGATTGCAATGTCGTGGTGGATGATCCTTTTAATGTATTGTTGGATCCTATTAGCTAGGCATTTGTTGAGGATTTTGGATCCATATTCATCAGGGATATCGGGCTTTTTAAATTTTTCTTAATATATTCATTTTTCCCTATACTCTTCCCTCATAGAAATGCTTTTGCTGTATGACATGAGTTTCTTTATTTTCCTTTGTTCAACATACTTTCTGATTTTACTTTTGATTTCTCCTTTGATTCTTGTTCAGGAGTGTGTTATGTGATTTCCACCTATTAGTATATGATTTTCCTTTTGTAAGTGATTTTTGTTCACACCTTTGTGGTCATAAATATACAAAATAGGTTTTTAATCTTTTTAAATTAATTAAGGCGTACCTTGTGGTCTTGCATATGATCTATGCTAGAGAATGTTAGGTCTGAACTTGAGTAGAACTTGTATTATGGTGCTGACAGATGCAATCTTATGCATTTGTATTTTATGCCCAGTTGGTCTACAGTGCTCTTGAAGTCTGCTATTCCTTACCACTTTTCCTTCTGGATGATCTGTCCATTGCTGAAAGTGGGATCCTGTAGTCCTCTACTGTTATTGTATTGCTGTCTATATCTCCCTTCAATCCTGTTAATATGCGTCAAATATTTAGGTACTCCAATATTGGCTGCACATATATTTGCAATTCGTATATCTTCTTGATGAATTGATACTGTATCAGTACCAATGACCTTTCTGATATAGGCATAGCCACTTTTTCTCTCTTTTGATTACCATTTGTATGAAATATCTTTTCCCATTCCTTCGCTTCCAAGCTATGTGTATCTTTAAAGCTGAAGTGAATCACTTTTGGGCAACATATTGGTTGATCTTTTTTGTTGTTGTTGTTGTTTACTTTTTTTTTTTTTTAATTCATTCAGTCACTTTGTTTCTACTGATAGGAGAACTTAGTCCTGATTCAATTAATTATTGATAGGTAAATGTTCCATTTTGTTGATTTCTGTCTTTAATTCTTTTGTGCTTTTTTCCCTGTTTGGTGTTTTCTTTTGAGATTTACTTCCTTTAGTGGTATTCGTACCTGCTTCCTGTCTTTTGAGTATCTACAATTTGTTTTTCTTTCTGCTTAATAATAAGGCTTACAATGAAATTTCTAAAGCTACAAAGTCTCTTTTTATTTGATAACACTGCAACTTCAAGGGCATAGGAAACTCTACATTTTGCTTCACCTACAGCCACAGTTCCTTCAACTCTTGTCAGTTTATCCCCTTGTATTCACTCATCTACCCACTAGCATGCCTTCTAGCAACCACAAGTTTGTTCTCATATTTTAGAGTCTGTTTTTTTGTTTGTCTCTTTTGTTCTTCTTCTGTTCATTTGTTTCTTAAATCCCATAAAGGAGTGCAATCATATGGTATTTGTTTTTCTGTGACTGACAGATCTCACTTAACATTATACTCTCTAACTCCATCCTACATGTTGCAAATGACAAGATTTCACTCTTGTTTATGGCTAAGATTCCATTGTACATATAGAGGAGATAAACATGGTGTTAGAGGAGGGGAACCCCAGGCTTGTCTTGAATCATGAACACACTTGGAAATTTATCAAATCATCATAAACATGGCAGAAATTGACATGAAGCCTACCGAATAAACTCCCTAACTAAAGAGAGAAGTATGGAGATGTGGTTTGGTGGAGAAGTAGATGACAGTGCTGCAGAGGGGAGGGAGCTGTGGTCAAAGAGAAAGGCACATGAGAGAGGAGCACACTTTGAACACCCAAGGAGATGTTTCCACAAAGCCATTGGCTGGGAAAATGAGAAGGGCCGAATTACATGAGTTCTTGCAACCAGAGGGGCTTAAAACCTGGAGTTTTAAGGTCAGCAGGCTTGACTGACATAGAGCCCATTGATCACTGTCTTGCTTCTGGGGAGAACACAGGCAAACAACCAGGTGCATGTAGCCTGGAAAAAATGATAAGAGACAATGTCTGGAGACACAGTGGGGGATTATTTGCTCTTCTTGGAGAGCATCCCTGATAGGCAGTGTTCATGGAGATGCCTCTATGGGGACAAAAAAGTCATTAGGCTCTCCCACCAACAGCATCAATACCGAGCTACCTGTCAAAAGCAAGGCAGTGATGACATCGCCTGCCTAACTTGCAAATACCAAGCCCCAACCTCTGCACTCTTTGCGTCTGCCTTCTAAGTCAAACTTGTCCAGGCCCAGTAGAGCAGGCCCCTCCTTTAGAGGACTAGCACAAACCCCTGCCCACATCCTGTCTCCTGGCCAAAGAGTTCTGTAGGGCCTTATTTTTGGTGAGTTGGTGTCATTTCACAGGTAGATCAGAGCCCACTAACATAAAACTCACCATATTCAGGCCATCACCAAACACAACCCACTGCAGGCAACGAGAGACTTTGCAGATGACTGGCCTGAAGCATAGAGCAGCCATAACACAACAGCAGAGTACCTGCAACACACACCTGAGACTCCCTGAAGCACCAGGCCCTGGGTAATACATGACCTCTTCTTCATAAAGCCATTACTCTCAGGAGCAGGAAACATAATGGGCTTTTCTAATACAGAGAAGAAGGCAGAGAGACAAAAATGCAAAGACAGAGGAGACAATTTTATTCCAAATAAAATAACAAGTAAAGGTCCAAATAAAAGAACAAGAAAAGCAGCAGTCAGGGTCCTCACTGAGCTTGAGAAAATAATAAAGAGCATCAGGCAGACCCTTACTACAGAGATAACAGAGTTAAAAAACAATCTGAAATGAAGATATGAGAAATAGACTGGATGCAATGAACAGCAGCCTAGAAGAAGACAACCCAAATAAATAAAAACACAAATGAGAGTACTGAGGATCTAATTAGTGACCTAAAAGACAAAATAATGGAAAACAATGAAGGTAAACAAAAGAGAGAAGAAAAAATATGGAACACGGGGGATGGACTTAGGGAAATCACTGACTCCATCAAATGTAACAACATACATATTGTACAAGGCATAGAGGAGCGAGAAAAGGGGGCGGATAATTTATTTGAGGAAATCCTAGCTGAAAACTTCCCTAATCTGGGGAGAGAAACAGACATCCAGATTCAGGAGGCAGAGAGAACTCCCATCAAAATCATCAGAAACAGGCCAACAAAAGACATAATGTAATTAGATTTGCAAAATCTAGTGATAGAGAAATTATCTTAAAAGCAGCAAGACAGGGCGCCTGGGTGGCTCAGTGGGTTAAGCGACTGCCTTCGGCTCAGGTCATGATCCTGGAGTCCCAGGATCGAGTCCCACATCGGGCTCCCTGCTCTGCGGGGAGCCTGCTTCTCCCTCTCCCCCTCCCCCTGCTTGTGTTCGCTCTCTCGCTGTGTCTCTCTCTGTCAAATAAATAAATAAAATCTTAAAAAAAAAAAAAAAAGCAAGACAAAAGAAGTCCTTAACTTACAAGGGAAGAACCATACGCTAACCGAACATCTCTCCACATAAAATTGACAAGCTAGAAGACAATGGCATGATATATTCAAAGTGCTGAATCGGAAAATCAATAGCCATGAATACTCTATCCAGGAAAGCTGTCATTCAGAATAGAAGGAAAGATGAAGAGTTTCCCAGATTTACAAAACCTAGAGGAATTGAGTATCAATAAACCAGCCCTACAAGAAATATCAAAAGACAATCTTTGCCTGAAAACGAGAAAAGAAAACTGATTAGGACAAGAAAGGAAGAGAGAAAATCTCCAGAAACAATGACAAGATAACTAAATACATATCTATCAGTAATTGCTCTGACTATGAATGGACTAAATGCTTCAATCAAAAGATACAGGATGTCAGACTGGATATAGAAAGAAGACCATCTCTATGCTGTCTATAAGACACCCATTTTAGACGTAAGGACACTTGCAGATTGAAAGTGAAGGGATGGAGAACAATTTGTCACGCAAATGGATGTCAAAAGAAACCCAGAGTACCAATACCTTTCACAGACAAACTAGACATTAAACCAAAGACGGTAACAAGAGATGAAGACAGGAACTATGTCATAATTAAGTGGCCTTTCCAACAAGAAGATCTAAAACTTGTTTATGCCCCTCCTGTGGAAGCACCCAAGTACAAACAACAGTTAATAACAGCCATAAAGAAACATAAAAGAAATTATAGGGGAATTTAACATCCTTCTCAAAGCAATGGGCAGATCATTGAAGCAGAAGATCCACAAGGAAACAAGCGGATTGAACGACACATTGGATCAGAGGGACTTAACAAATATATTAAGAGCAGCAACCCTAAACCTGGAGAACCCACATTCTTCACAGGTGTACATGGAACATTCTCCAGAATAGATCACATATTGGGCCAAAATTCAGGTCTCGACAGGCACAACAAGATGGAGATCATACTATGCTTGTTTTCAGACGACAGTGCTATGAAACTTAGTCAACCACAAGAAAAAAAAAAAAATATTGGAAAGGTCACAGATACATGGAAGTTAAAGAACATCCTACTAAAAATGAATGGGTCAATCAGGAAACCAAGGAAGAAATTTAAAAAATACATGGACACAAAGGAAAATGGAAACATGACGGCACCAAACCTTTGGGATGCAGCAAGTGCAGTCCTAAGAGGGAAGTATATAGTGATACAGGCCTCCCTCAAGAAGCAGGAAATGTCGCAAGTACACAACCTAACTTTACACCTGAAAGGAAGCCTAAGTCCAGCAAGACAAGAGAAATAATAAAGGTTAGGGCAGAAATAAGTGATATAGAAACAACAACAAAAACAAGGAACGCAACAGTAGAAGAGATCAATGAAACCAGGAGCTGTTCTTTGGAAAAAATTAATAAGATAAAACCCCTAGCAAGATTTAACAAAAATAAAAGAGAAAAAACCCAACTAAATAAAATCACAAGTGAGAGGGAACAAATAACAACCAACACACAGAGGTACAAACAACTATAAGAGAACAAAAGTGAAAAGCTCTGTGGCAACAAATTGGAAACCTAGATGAAACTGATAAATTCCTAGAAACATGTAAACCACCAAAATTGAAACAGGAAGAAATATAAAACTTGAAGAAACCAATTGAACCAGTACTTAAAAACTAAAACAAAGACAAAAAAACAAAAAACAAAAAACAAAAACCCAACAAACAAAAGTCCAGGGACAGATGGCCTGACAAGTTAAGTCTACAAGACATTGAAAGAGGACTTAATACCTAATCTTCTCAAACTATTCCAAACAATACAAAATGAAGGAAAACTTCCAAATTTATTCCCAGAGGTCAGCAATATGCTGATTCCAAAGCTAGATAAAGACACCACTGAAAAAGTTAACTACAAGCCAGTATCTTTGATGCACATAGATGCAAAATTCTCAACAAAATACTAGCAAACAGAATGAAATAATCATTAAAAACAATTTGAAAACATTCAAGTGATCTTTGCTTCTAGGTTGCAAGGTTAGTTCAATATTTGCCAATCACTCAGTGTGACACATCACATCAATAAGATATATGATAAATAAACACTAAAGAAACAAGACAGAGAATTATAGGAGAAGAGAGGGAAAAATGAAACAAGAAGAAACCAGAGAGGGAGACAAACCAAAAGAGACTCTTAATCTCAGGAAGTAATTGAGAGTTGCTGGAATAGAGGGGGGTGGGGTGGGTGGGGTGGGTGGGGGTGGACATTGGGGAGGGTAAGTGTTGTGGTGAGCACTGTGAATTGCATAAGACTGATGAATCACAGACCTGTACCCCTGAAACAAATAATACATTATATGTTAATAATAAAAAATATGATAATTTTAATAGATGAAGAAAAAAGCATTTGACAAAGTACAACAACCACGTACGATAAGAACCCTCAAAAAAGTTGGCTTAGAGGGAATATACCTTAAAATAACAAAGGCTGTCTATGAAAAATCCACAGTGAACATTATATTCAATGCGGAAAAACAGAGAGCATGCCCACGTTGGTCAGGATGTCAACTCTCTCCACTATTATTCAACATCGTACTGGATGTCCTAGTCACAACAATCAGACAACAAAAAGAAATAAAAGGCATCCAAATCAGGAAGGAAGAACTCAAACTTTCACTATATGCAGCTGACATGATTCTATATAGAGAAAACCCTAAAGATTCAACCAAATAACTATCAGAACTGGTAAAGGAATTCAGTAAGATTGCAGAATACAAAATCAATGTGCAGAGATCTGTTGCATCCCTACACACTGACAATGAAGCAGCAGCAAGTGAATGAAGAAATGATCCCATTCACAAAGCTCCCGAAACCAATAAGATACCTAGAAATGAACATAAACAGAGTTGAAAGACCTGTACTCTGAAAATTATAAAACACTGATGACAGAAATTGCAGTTAACACAAAGAAGTGGAAAGGCATTCCGTACTCATCTACCAGATAACAAATATTGTCAAAATACCCATATTACCCAAAGCAATCTATGCATGTAATGCCATCCCTTTCGATATATAAACAGCATTTTCCACTGAATTAGAACAATTGATCCTAAAACTTATACAGGAACACAAGGACCCCAAGGGTCAAAGCAATCTTGAAAACAAAACAAAACAAAACAAAACAAAACAAAACAAAACAAAAGCACAACAAAGTTGGATGCATCATAATTCTGGACTTCAGGTTATATTAAGCAAAGGAGTAATCATAGCAAAGGTACTGGCACCAAAATAGACATATCGATAAGTGGAACAGAATAGAAATCACAGAAATAAACCCACAATTATCTATGGTTAAATAATCTTTGAGAAAGGTAAAAAGGATACCCAGCAGGAAAAAGACAGCCTCTTTAATAAATGATGTTGAAAATTCACACAAAAGAATGAAAGTGGACCACCTTCTTTCACCACACATAAAATAAACACAAAATTGTTTATAGATGCAAATGTGAGACTTGATACCCTAAAAATCCTAGAAGAGTGCACAGGCGGTAATGTCTCTGGCTTCAGCCAAATCAACATTTTTTTTTTTTTCTAAATGTGCCTCCCGAGGCAAGGGTAACAAAGCAAAAATAAACTATTGGGACTTCATCAAGATAAAAAGCTTCTGCACAGAGAAGGAAATAATTGGCCGAACTAAAAGGCAACCTAAAGAATGGGAGAACATATTTGCCAATGACATATCTGATAAAGGGTTAGTATCCGGTAACTATAAAGAACTTATCAAGCTCAACATTCCCAAACCAAATAACCCAGTTTAAAAATGGGCAAAAAATGAATAGACATTTTTCCAAAGAAGACATACAGCTGGCCAACAGACACATTAAAGATGCTCAACATCACTCATAATCAGGGAAATGCAAATCAAAATTACAATGAGATATCACCTCACACCTGTCAGAATGGCCAAAATTAACAACACAAGAAACAGGAGGTGTTGGCAAGGATGGGGAGCAAGGGGACCCCTCTTGCCCTGTTGGTGGGAATGCAAACTGGTAGAGCCACTTTGGAAAACAGTATGGAGATTCCTCAAAGAGTTAAAAACAGAACTACCCCCTCATCCAGCAATTGCTCTATGATCTATATACACACTGTAATATTACTCTCCATAAAAGCAAATGAAATCCTGCCATTTGCAATGATGTGGATGGTAGTAGAGGATGTTATGCTAAGCGAAATAACTCAGTCAGAGAAAGACAAATACAGAAAGATTTCAACCGAACTGATGAACACATGGGGGGAAAAAAGAGAGGCAGTCTAATCAAGAAGACTCTTAATTATAGGGAAAAAACGGAGGTTTACTGGAGGGGAGGCTGTTAAATGGGGGATGGGTTAAATGCGAGATGGGGATTAAGGAGGGCTCTGTGATGAACCTTGAGTGTTGTATGGAAGTGATGAATCACTAAATTCTACACCTGAAACTAATATTACACTGTATGTTAACTGACTGGAATTTTATAAAAAATTATAAAAAATGGAAAGAAAACAATAGCAATCGATACGGTATATGGTACTAGCATATGAAACAAACACGGAGACTTAAGGAACAGAGTGGATAGTTCAGAATTAAACCTTTTCACATATGGTCAAGTAATATATGAGAACACAGTCAGGAGTATTCACTTGGGGAAGGGATATTCTCCATAATAAATGGAGATTGGAAATACTGAATAACCACATACAGAAGAATGAAGTTCAGTCTCCGTCATATCATTCCCTGGGGAAGGGATAGTCTCCATAATAAATGGAGATGGGAAATACTGAATAATCACGTACAGAAGAATGAAGTTCGGTCTCCCTCATATCATTCACCAAATTAAGTTAAAATGGAAAATTCAGAAGAACTGAAACTAAAACTTCTAGAAGAACATATAGAAGAAAAGCTCCTGACATTGGTTTGGCAGTAATTATGGGCATGGCACTAAAAGCCCAGGCCAAAAAGTATGTTAAGATACAGATTATACTTCACAAAGGAAATTATCAATAGAATGAGAAGGAAACCTATGGACTGGGAGGTACCATTTGGAAACTAAATACCCACAGGGGCTAATAACCAAAATATAATAGAAACACATGCCACTCAATAGGAAAATAATAATATAATAATTAATGATAATAATCATAATCCTAATCATAATGCGATGTTTTACATGGGACATGGCCCTGAATATATATTTCTTTCCAGAGAAAGACAATTATCATATTGTTTCACTTATCTGTGGAACAAAAGGAATAGCATGGAGGACATTAGGAGAAGGAAGAATACACAACCAAATAGTGAACAGGTGTATGAAAAAGGCTCAAAATCACTATCATCAGGAAAATGCAAATCAAAATCACATGAGAAAAATCACATCATACCTGTTAGAATGGCTATTAACAAAAAATAAGAGATGAAAGTGTTAGGGTGCCTGTGGAGAAAAGAAAACATGAATACTGGTGGGAATATAAACTGGTTCAGGCATAATGGAAAACAGTATGGAGGTTCTTCAAAAAATTAAAAATAAAACAGCCCTATGACCCAACCATGCCACTTGTGGACATATATATGAAGCAAATAAAAACAGGACATCAAAGAGGTATTTCCCATGTTCCAGTCAGTGTTATTTACACTAGCCAAGACATGGAGACAATCTAAGTATCTCTCAAAAGAAGACTGACTGGATAAAGAAGATTTGATACAGGTATGCAATAGAGTATTATTCAGCCATAATAAAAAAGAAAATTGTCTTATTTACTAAAACATAACTAAAATGAGGATATTAAGCTAAGTGCAATATGATAGAGAAAGGTGAATACTCTAGGATATCACCTATATGTGGAATCTAAAGAAACTGAACTCAGACAAGTAACGGTACCATAACAGTTACCGAAGGCAGAGAGGTGGTGAAAATACTACGATTTTGATCAGAGGGCACAAACTTCCAGTTACAAGATCAACAACTTATGAGGATCTAATGCAAAGCCTAGTGATTCTAAGGAATAGTGCATTATATATTTGAAAATTGTCAAGAAAATAGATCTTAAATATTTTCACCACAGCTAAGTAATTGGTCATTATATGACAAGATGAAGCCCTTAGCTAAGGCTGTGGTGGTAAAATTTCTGTGATATATGTGTATCAAACCAACCCATCGCACATCTTTAACTGACACAATTATTATGTCAATTATATCTCCCAAAAGAGCAGGAAAACAGTTTTTTGTGACATTAAAAAAAGGAAAATTGAAGACAAATTAAGGGTAAGGAGATAGAAAGAGTAACCAGAAACATCTCACCCAAGAAAAGACAAGAAAGAGATAATTTTACTACCGAATTTTACCAAACATTTAAAGAAGAATGAATGTGAATCCTACTCAAAGGCTTCCAAAAAATTGAAAAGGGGGAACGCTGCCAAATTCATTTATAAACAGCATTACTGGGAATACAGAAGGCTATTACCATAAAAAGTTCATATATTGTTACCCCCTGTTGAATTTGGATGTAATAATTCTCAAAAATGCTAGATAATAGGCTTCAGCAGCACACTGAAAGGTTCATTTCTTCTGCTTGGCTTAGATTTGCTTGTTGTTCTTTCTCCAGTTCTTCAAGGTGTATTATGGATTTTTATATGTATTTCCCCCTTAGGACCACCTTGGCAGTATCCCATAGGTTTTGGACTGATGAGTTTTCTTTCTTATTGCTTTCCATGAATTGTTTAAGTTTTTCTTTACTTTCCTTGTTGACCCGAACCTTCTTAAGCAGGATGGCCTTTAGCTTCCAAGTGTTTGAATTCCCTCCAAATTTTTTCTTGTGCTTCAGTTCCAATTTCAAAGCACTGTGATGTGAGAATATGCAGAGGATAATCTCAATCTTTTGGTATTGTTTGAGACCTGATTGATGTTGGTGGGAATGCGAGTGGGTACAGCCACTTTGGAAAACATTATGGAGGTTCCTCAGAAAGAAAAAAATAGGGCTACCTTATGGCCCAGGAACTGCACTACTGGGTATTTACCCCCCAATAGACATGTAGTGAAGAGAAGGGGCACATGCACCCCAGTGTTTATAGCAGCAATATCCACAATAGCCAAACTGGAAGGAGCCAAGAAGTCATTCAACAGACGAGTGGATAAAGAAGATGTGGCCCAGATATACAATAGAATAATTACTCAGCCATCGGAAAGAATGAATACCCACCATTTGTATCTACATGGTTGGAACTGGAGGGGTTATGCTAAGTGAAATAAGTCAGGCAGAGAAAGACAATTATCCTATGGTTTCACTTATCTGTGTAACATAAGGAATAGCATGGAGGACATTAGGAGAAGGAAGGGAAAAATGAAGGGGGGAAACCAGAGGGGGAGATGAACCATGAGAGACTATGGACTCTGTGAAAAAATCTGAGGGTTTCAGAGGGGAGGGCAGAAGGGATGGGTTAGCCTGGTGATGGTTCTTAAGGAGGTCATATTTTGCGTGAAACACCGGGTGTTATATGTAAACAATGAAACATAGTACAGTACATCAAATTATAATGATGAACTATATGGTGAATATAATAATTTCAAAAAATATATAATTCATGATCAATTGAGTTTATCTCTAGGATGTAGGCTCAATATATGCAAAATGAAAGATAAAATCATATCATCATCAAACATTAAAACAATACAGAAATACTCTAGGAAATTAAAAAAACCTCAAAGAAACTAGCCTGACAGCTAAAGGAGTGAGAAAAAAAGAACAACCAAAGCCCAAAGCCAATGGAAGGACGGAAATAATAAAGATTAGAGCAGAAAGAAATGACAGAGAAATAAAAAACAAAACAAAACAAAAAAACAACCCCCCACCAAAAAAAAAATCAATAAACCAGGGCCTGATTCTTTGAAAAAATTTTTAAAAATTATAAATCTTTACCCAGACACATCGAAAAAAAGGGAGAGTGAGAGAGAGATGATTCAAACAAAATCAGAAATGAAAGCGGAGAAATAAAATTGACAGAAATACAATGATTATAAGAGAATATTATGACAAATTATAAGCCAAGAAGTTGGACAATGTAGGAGAAATGGATATAATCCTAGAAACATAACCTTTGAAATCTTCATCAATAAGAAATAGATCCAACCAAGTAGAAACCAAAAAGGCTATTAATGAGGTGCAATAAAAAATGGGGCACTAACTGCTAGAATAAATGAGGCAGAAGAGAGAATCACTAATATAGAAGATGAAATGATGGAAAATAAAGAAGCTGAGAAAAAGAGAGATAAACAACTATTGGGTCACGAGGGCAGAATTCGAGAGATAAGCGATATTATAAGACGAAACAACATTAGAATAATTGGGATCCCAGAAGAAGAAGAAAGAGAGAGAGGGGCAGAAGGTGATCAAAAACCTCCCAAATAATGTGTCCAGGGCCTGATGGATTCCCTGGAAGTTCTAGAAAGAAAGTTTACCATTGTTCTCCTTTTATCGATAGTGGAGTAAAAGCCCAGAATATTATTTTTACAGCTATAGACAACTAAAGCATTCTAACTTTAGAACTTGTAGTCTTAAGTATGAGGCTAGGACTCCTTTGTTCTCTGTTGCCTTCTTGGGTCTCTGGACTTTTTAGTTGACTTTCTCTGATCATAAAACCCTTACTGTTGGCTGACAACTTTAATGTTTTCCTCTGGTTTCCTTCACCCTTCTGTGAATGGGTCATCCCTACCTGGGCACCCAACATTTTAGACCAACGGCACTTCCAGATAGAAACTGAGGGGGTGGAGAACCAATAGACAGCAAAAGGAACCTGGAGTAGTAATCCTTACATCAGGAAAACAGGATTTTAAACAAAAGACTGTAATAAGACATGAAGAAGGGCACTATATCATGATAAAAGGGTCTACCCAACCAGAAGATCCAACAATTGTAAATATTTATGTCCCTAACTTGCGAACAGCCAAATACATAAGTCAATTAAAAACAAAATTAAAGAGACTCTTGGATAATAATACAATATTAGTAGGGGACTTAAACACCACACTTAAGCAATGGAATGATCATCTAAGAAGAAGATCAAAAAAGGAAACAAGAGCTTTAAATGATGCACTGGACCAGATGGACTTAACACAATTAACTATGCTTAGACCAAACCTCATTTTAAGAAAAAACATTTTCCATGTTTTTTATACATCTAGGCTAGAAAGCCGCAGCATAATTCTTGCCATTTGTGGATAGGATTTTAAAATACTTCACCTCCATTGTATATTTGCAATCCTTTGCAGTAATTTACATGTCATCTATAAACATGTAAGTCTTTAATTCACACTTTGGTTAGTAGAAGCTCGGGATTCAATGTTGTGTTAGAATGGCTTTAAAATAGTAAATCTTCTGATTAAAAAAGGAGACTGTCCCAGAAATTGGCAGAAGACATGAACAGACACTTCTCCCAAGAAGACATACAAATGACTAACAGACACATGAAAAGTTGCTCATCACTCTTCATCAGGGAAATACAAACCAAAACCACAGTGAAATCCCACCTCACACCAGTCAGAATAGCTAAAATTAATGACTCAGGAAACAACAGATGTTGGCGAGGATGTGGAGAAAGGGGAACCTTCTAACACTGCTGGTGGGAATGCAAACTCGTATACCCACTCTGGAAAACAGTATGGAGGTTCCTGCTCTATTAGGTATTTATCCAAAGGATAGAAACATCGTGACTCAAAGGGGCATGTGCACTCCAGTGTTTACAGCAGCAGTTTCCACAATAGCCAAACTATGGAAAGAGCCCGATGTCCATCAACAGATGAAGACATAGAGAAGATATATTGGAAGGAAAGATGGCAGACTGGTAGGGGACCCTATTTCAACTGGTCCCCAGAATTGAGCTGGATATCTACCAGACCCCTCTGAGCATCCATGAAACCAGCCTGAGATGTAAGAAGATCTGGATCTCTACAAACAGAATGATCTTGTTGAGAATTTTTGCATCTGTGTTCATTAGGGATATCAGTCTTTAAGTTCCCTCCCTCCCTTCCTTCCTTCCTTCCTTCCTTCCTTCCTTCCTTCCTTCCTTCCTTCCTTCCTTCCTTCCTTCCTTCCTTCCTTCCTTCTTTCCTTCCTTCCCTCCATCCCTCCCTACCTCTCTTTCTTTATTTTCTCTCCTTTCTCTCCATAGTGTCTCTGTCTGGTTTGGGAATCAGTGTAATGCTGGCGTCATAGGATAAATTTGTTGGCATTGCTTCCTCCTTAATTTTTTGGAACCTTTTGAGAAGTATAGGCATGAAATCACGTCTAAATAATTGGTGGAGTTCATACGTAAAGCCTGGAGTTTTCTTTGTTGGAAGTTTTTTTATTCCAAATTTAATTTTATTTGGTTTGTTCAGATTTTATATTTCTGATTCAGTTTTGGAAGATTGTGTGTTTCTAGGATATGTCCATTTTGATTGGGTTGCCCAATTTCTTGACATAAAGTTTTTCATAATATTCTCTCTCTCTCTCTCTTTTTTTTTTTACCTGTTCAAGCACACCCCAAGGAGTAAGGTGTTTTTCAATTTAAAATCAACTTAGTTAACATATAGTGTATTATTTGTTTCCGGGTAGATTTTTGTGATTTATCAGCTGCATATAGCACCTAGTGCTCAATACATCATGTGCCCTCCTTAGCGCCCATTACCCAGTTACCCTAGCACCCATCCACCTCCCGTCCAGTAACCCTCAGTTTGTTCACTACAGTTAAGAGTCTCTTATGTTGTTTCTCCCTCTCTGATTTCATCTTATTTTATTTTTCCTTCCCTTCCTTTCATCTGTTTTGCTTCCTAAATTCCACATATGAGTGAAATCGTATGATATTTTTCTTTCTCTGACTCACATCGTTTAACATAATGCCCTCTAGTCCCATCCACATTGATGGAAATGGCAAGCTCTCATTCTTTTGATGACTGAGTAATATTCTATTGTGTATATACAACACATATTCCTTATTCATTCTTCAGTCCATGGACATTTGGATTTTTTCCACAGTTTGAATATTGTGGACTTTGCTGCTGTAAACACTGGGGTGCTTGTGCCCCTTCAAATCACTATGTTTGTATCCTTTGGATAAATGCCTAGCAGTGCAATTGAGGAACCTCCATACTGTTTCGGAGAGTGGCTGCACCAGTTTGCATTCCCACCAACACAGTATAAGAGGGTTCCCCATTCTCCGCATCGTCACCAACATCCGTTGTGTCCTGAGTTGTTCGTCTGAGCCATTCCAGCTGGTGTGAGGTGGTATCTCATGGTGGTTTTGATTTGTATTTCCCTGGTGGCAACCAATGTTAAGCATTTTTTCTTGTGTCTATTGGCCATTTGTATGTCGTCTGTGGAGAAATGTCTGTTCCTGTCTTCTGCCTATTACTTGACTGGATTATTTGGTTTGGGGCATTGAGTTTTATAGATTCTGTATAGATCTTGAATACTAGCTCTTTATCTGATATAACATTTGCAAATATCTTCTCCCACTCTGTAGGTTGTCTTTTAGTTTTCTCAACTCTTTCCTTGCTGTGCAAAAGCTTTTTATCCCAATGAAGTCCCAATCGTTCACTTTTGCTTTTGTTATCCTTGCCCTTGGAGACACGTCTATCAAGAAGATGCTGTGGCTGAAGTCAAAGAGGTTGTGGCCTCTCTTCTCCTCTAGGATGTTGATGGATTCCCATCTCACATTGAGGTATTTCATCCATTTTAAGATTCTGTTTTTGTGGGGTGTAAGAAAATGGTCCAGTTACATTCTTCTGCACGTGGCTGTCCAGTTTTCCCCACACCATTTGTCGAAGAGATGGTCTTTTTTTCCGTTGGATATTCTTTCCTGCTTTCTTGACGATTAAGTGGACCATAGGGTCGTGGGTCCATTTCTGGGATCTTTCTTCTGTTCCATTGATCTACATGTCTGTTTCTGTGCCAATAGCATACAGTGTTTATGATTACAGCTAATTCTAATACAACTTGAACCCCATAGTTGTGATGCCTCCAAGTTTGGTTTTCTTTTTCAACATTCTGTTGGCTTTTCTGGTTCCATACAATTTTAGGATTATTTGTTCCAGCTCTGTGAAAAATGCTGGTAGGGATTGCATTGAACGTGTAGATTGCTCTGGGTAGTATAGACATTGTAAGAATATTTGTTTTTCCAATCCATGACCATGGAATGGTTTTCCATTTCTTTGTGTCTTCCTCAGTTTCTTTCAAAAGTGTTCCAAAGTTTTCAGAGTACAGATCCTCTACCTCTTTGGTTGGGTTTATTCCTGGGTATCTTATGGTTTCTGGGGCAATTGTAAATGGGATCGCTTCCTTGATTTCTCTTTATTCTGCCTCATTGGTATTGTATAAAAATAGAACTGACTTCTGTTCATTGATGTTATATCCTGGGTCTTTACTAAATTCCTCTATGATTCTAGCAATTGTCAGGTGGAGTCTCGGGTTTTCAATAGAGTATCATGTCATCAACCAAGAGTTTGACTTCTTTGCCAAATGGGATACCTTGTTTATTTCTTTGTTTGTTATTTGTTTGTTTATATAATTGCTGAGGGTAGGACTTTGTCCTATGTACTATCCAAGACTATGTTGAACAACAGTGGTGAAAGTGTCACCATCCCTGTCATGTTCCTGACTTCAAGGGAAACGTTCTCAATTTTTCCCCACTGAGAATGATATTCGCTATGGGATTTTCATAGATGACTTTTATGATATTGAGGTATGCTCTATTTTTACACTGAGAGGAGATATAATCAGGAAAGTCATTGTAGTTTGTCAAATGCTTTTTCTGCACCTATTGAAAGGATCCTATGGTTCTTGTCCTTTCTTTTATTAATGTGGTGTATCACACTGATTGATTTGCAGATGTTGTACAACCTTGCGGCCCAGGAATAAATCCCACTTGGTCGTGGTGAGTAATCCTTTTAATGGGCTGTTGGAGCATATAGGCTAGTATCCTGTTGAGATTTTGGGATCCATATTCATCAGGGATACTGTTCTGTAATTTTCCTTTTTGGTGATGTCTTTGTCTGGTTTTGGCATCAAGGTAATGCTGGCCTCATAGAAAGAGTTGGGATTTTTCCCTCCATTTCTATTTTTTGAAACAGTTTCAGAAGAATAGGTATTACATTCTTCTTAAATGTGTGGTAGAATTCTGCTGGGAAGCCATCCAGCCCTGGACTCTAGACATTTTTGATTACTGATTCAATTTCTTTGTTGGTTACGGGCCTGTTCCAGTTTTCTATTTCTTCTGGTTTCAGGTAGTTTTTATGTTTCTAGGGATGCGTCCACTTCCTTGTTAGAATATTATTGCTCCTTATATTCTCTTATAATTATATTTCTGTGGTGTTGGCTGTGATCTCACCTCTTTCATTCATGATTGTATTTGCTTGAGTCCCTTTTCCTTTCTGTTTGAAAAGTCTGGCTAGGGCTTTACTGATCTTATGAATCCTTTCAAAGAACCAGCTCCTAGTTTGGTTGAGCTGTCCTACTGTTCTTTTGATTTTTATTTCATTTATTTCTGCACCAATCTTTAGTATTTCTCTCCGCCTTCTGCATTTAGGCTTTATTTGCTGTTCTTTTTTACAACTCCTTTACATGCAAGGTTAGGTGGTGTGTTTGAGACTTTTCTTGTAATTTTCTCTATGGCTATATACTTCTTCTTGGGACCGCCCTTTTGGCATCCCAAAAGTTCTGAACTGTCGTGTTTTCATTTTCATGTGTTTCCATGGATTTTTAAAATTCCTTAATTTCCTGGTTCACCCATTAGTTCTTTATTCGGATGTTCTTTAACTTCCATATATTTGTGTTCCTTCCAAATTTGCTCTTCTGATTGAGTTCAATGTTTAACTCATTGTAGTCTGAAAATATGCATGAAAGGATTTCAGTCTTTTGGTACCGGTTGAGACCTGACTTGTGATTTGGAATGTGACCTATTCTGGAGAATGTTCCTTGTGCACTCGAGAAGGGTGTCAATTCTGTTGCTTTCAGATGAAATGCTCTGAATATATGTGTTATGTCCATCTACTTCAGTGTGTCATTCAAAGCCCTTGTTTCCTTGTTGCACTTCTGCTTAGATGATCTCTGCATTGCTTTGAGTGGGGTGTTAAAATCTCCTACTATTACTTTATTATATCAATGAGTTACTTTAAGTTTGCTATGAATTGATTTATATAATTCGCTGGTCCCAAGTTGGGGGCATAGATATTTACAATTGATAATCTTCCTGTTTGATAGACCCTTTTAATATGACATAATATTCTTGTTCATCCTTTATTGCAGGTTTTCTGATATAAGGATTGGTATTCCAGCTTTCTTTTGATGTCCATTAGCATGAGAAATGTTCTTACACCCCCTCACTTTCTTTGTTTTAATATTTTTTTATTATGGTATATTAGTCACCATACAGGACATAATTAGTTTTTGATGTAGTGTTCCATGATTCATTGTTTGTGTATAACACCCAGTGCTCCATGCACTATGTACCCTCCTTACTTTCAATCTGGACGTGTCTTTTGGTTTTTATAGACAGAGTCCTGTTTTTTTTTTGGGGGGGGTTGTTTAATTCAACCTGATAAACTGTGTCTTTTGATTGGGTTATTTAGTCCATTTATATTCAGCATAAGTATTGAAAGATATGAATTAATATGATGAAATATAATTTAGCCATTATAAACAATGAAAAGGAGTATATACATTATCAGCTCAATTACATTAAAAAAGTACACAGATGAAAAAAAAATTGAAGGATAAAACAGTTTTAAAAGTATTAACTTTTAGTTAGATTTAAATACATTTTAATACAGTTATTCTTCTTTTAAAGGATATTATTTATGTACTTGAAAGAGAGTGAGAGAGCAAGAGAGAGAGCATGCGTTGGGGAGTGGTAGGGGGAGTTGGAGAAGCAGACTCCCCACTGAGGAGGCTGCTAGTTGTTAAGCTGAGCAATGATTATATGGGAGTTCATTATATTATTTTGTTTACTTTTATGTATGTGTGATACATTCCATTATACAAAATTGAAAGAAAAACCAGGGAGAAAGATAGGAACTTAGTGCCATTGTATTACCACACTTGCTACTCCTGTAGATAGTCTCTGTTCCTTTCTGGTCTTTGTTACTTTTGGGCTCTATCTTCTTTGCTCAAAAGATCCCCTTTAATATTTCTTGCAAGGATGGCTTAGTGTTCACAAATTCCTTTTTTTTTTTTTTTTTTTTTTTTTGTCCTGGAAACTCTTTGGCTCTCCTTGTATTCTGAATGACAGCCTTGCTGGGTCAAGGATTCTTGGCTGCATATGTTTCCCATTTAACAGGTTGAGTATATAATGCCGGTCCTTTCTGGCCTGCTAGGTCTCTGTGAACAGGTCTGCTTCCAGACTTATGTGTCTACACTTGCTTGCTATGGACCTCTTGTTCCAAGCTGCTTTCAGGATTTTCTCTTTCTCTCTGAAATTTGTAAGTGTCACTCTTGTATGTTGAGATGTTGACCTCTTTTTATACATTTTGAAGGGGGTTCTCTGTGTCTCCTGGACCTGAATGTCTTTTTCCTTCCCCGGATTAGGGAAGTTCTCAGGTCTGATTTGTTCAAATAAACCTTCTTCCCTTCCTCCATCTCCTCCTCTTCTGGGACCCCTACTATTCAAATGTTATTTCACATTTTGGTGTCACTGATCTCTTGATCCAGGACTTGTTCTGGATCTCCCACCATGATCCAGGACTTGTTTTTCTTTTTCTCAGCTTCCTTTTTCTCCATCATTTTGTCTTCCAAATCACTGACTCTTATGCCTCATTTATCTGAGCAATTAGAGCTTCTATTTTTGACTGCATCTCAGTAATAGACTTTCTAATTTCGGCCTGTTTAGATTTTAGTTCTTTTATTTATCCAGTAAGGGATTCTCTAGGGTCTTATCTGCTTTTTTTTTTTTTTTAACCCAGTGAGTATCTTTATAATCATTGTTTTGAATTATAGTTCAGACATCTTACTTATATCCATATTGATTAAATTCCTGGCTGTGAGAAAGGCCTCCTATTATTTCCATTCAGGTGAGTTTCTCTGTCTTGTCATTATGTCTAGAAAAGAATCTATGACTGAGAGAGAAAAGACAAACACCAGAAATATATAAATAAAACAAACCAGAAGGAAATAGAAACAACCAAATAAGAAAGAAGTTAAACAAGAAGTAAAACAGAACAAAATAATAAACTAGATCCTGGTTGAATTTTGGTCTGTTTGTTAAAAGAAACTAGATCCCAAAATAGGAAAGAAAGAAAAACTCATATGTCTACAAAAATAAAATAAAATGAAAGGAAAGTAAATATTAAATATATGGAATGTATATATAAAATAAAAGGAATTTAGAAAAGAATTGGTAAAATAAGCAAATAACCGAAAAAATAGAACAGATATTCTCCAGAATAAAGCAAAACAAAACAAACACAAATGCTATATATTGTTTTCCCTAAGAGCTGAAGTTTTGCCGTTCTCTATGATTGGTAAACTTGGTGCTACTTAGTTGTTCCTGTGACCCATGGCACTGATTTTCCGGTGTCCTTCCCTGGGTGGAACTGAGCCCTCCCTCTGCCCAACAGGCAGGCTTATTGTAAGTGGATCTGGATTGCACTACGTGGCATTATTTTCCTCCCTGAAGGCTTTCAACACTGATGGGGGGGAGTGCTGTGAAAATGGCAAGTTCCCCAATCTCTAGCTCTGGAGCTGAAAGTTCACAGCCGCCCCTCTTCAGTGTGCCGTCGAGGAAAACAGCCATCACTCTTGTGTCCCTGGTTTATGTGGGAACTCTGCTCACCCAGCCTGTGACTGAGTGCTTTCATCTCAAGCACATGACCCAGTTTCCGGTCTCCAAACTTTACGGAGTCCTGTGGTTTGAATCTGCACGATTCCTCCTGTGGCGAGTGAGGGGGTTCTTGCCGTACATTCCCTATTGCTTGTCCCCTGCCTGGAGAGTGGTTACAGGACTCTGCAGCAGTACAGGGTTATGGCAACACCAAGCAGAGAGCTGGCAGGTAGACTCGTTAATTTCAGCTGACTTCCCCATTCTGATTCATGGGACTTCTACTGCTTTCAGGCACCCCCATTCTTTTTGTGGCCCTTGGGATCCTGAGACCACATTGTCCCACCTGGGATTCTGCCCTGCTTGGCCACCTGAGCACCTTTAAGCCAGGGATGTCCACAATTGTAGTAGACTACTAGGAGTTATGATTTTGTGCTCCACAGTTTATAATACTTTCTGGTAACCTTCCTTAAGGAAGCTCCCTCCCCTCTGTGGCTTATCTTCTGATATATCACCCCAGATTCACAGTCTGCACCTCCTACCTTGAAAAAAGTGGTCACTGTTCTATTTGTAGAATTGCAGCAATTCTTTATTCATATCTCTGATTGATTTCACAGGTGTTCAGAATGAGTTGAGAGCTATCGAGCTGGATTCCATGACCAGATGAAATCGAGGTCCCCTACCCCTCTGCCATCTTGACTCGTCCCAGGCCATGATATTCTCTTATTATCCTTTACATGTCTGTGGTGTTGGTTGTAACTTCTATTTCATTATTGATTTAATTTATTTGAGTTCTCTCTCTTTTCATCTTGAAGAGCCTGGCTAAAAGTTGATCTTTTCAAAGACCTAGCTCTAGATTTCTTTGACATTTTCTATTTTGGTCTCTATTTTATTTGTTTCCACTCTAATCTCTACTATTTCCTTCTTACTACTATTCAAACTTTGTTAGTTATTCTTTTTTTCTAGTTCCTTAAGGAGTAAGGCTAGATTGTTTGAGACTTCTCTTGTTTTTCTTGTAGTAGGCCTGTATCACTATAATTTTCTCCCTTTGAACTGTTTTTGCTGCATCCCAAAGATTTTGGATGATTGTTTTAATTTTCATTTGTCTCAGTTTTTTTTTTTTAATTCTTCTTTGTTGTATTCATTGACCCATTCATTGTTTATTAACATGTTATTTAGCCTCCACAAATCTTTCAAGGTTTTTTTGTTTTGTTTTGTTTTGTTTTGTCTTGTTTTACCTTGTGATTAATTTCTACTTTCATCTTGTTGTGGTCAGAAAATATTCTTAATATGACTTCAATCTTCTTAAATTTTTGGAGACTTATTTTATGGCCTAACACATGATCTATTCTGAAGACTGTTCCATGTGCACTTGAGAAGAATGTTTATTCTGATGCACTGTGTGGAATGTTTCCTTAATAATTTTCTGTATGGAGGGGTGCCTGGGTGGCTCAGTTGGTTAAGCGACTGCCTTCGGCTCAGGTCATGATCCTGGAGTCACTGGATCGAGTCCTGCATCGGGCTCCCTGCTCGGCGGGGGGTCTGCTTCTCCCTCTGACCCTCTTCCCTCTTGTGCTGTCTCTCACTCTCTCTCTCAAATAAATAAAATCTTAAAAAAATAAAATAAAAAATAAAAAATAAAAAATAAAAAAATAATTTTCGTGTCTGTCTGCCCCCTGCACACACACACGCACACACTAATTCAGATTTAACTAACCTTAGGCAAAAGAAGGAAGAATATCCGGGCGCCTGGGTGGCTCAGTTGGTTAAGCGACTGCCTTTGGCTCAGGTCACGATCCTGGAGTCCCTGGATCAAGTCCCGCATCGGGCTCCCTCCTCGGCAGGGAGCCTGCTTCTGCCTCTGACCCTCCCCCCTCTCATGTGCTCTCTCTTTCTCATTCTCTCTGTCTCAAATAAATAAATAAAATCTTTAAAAAAAAGGAAGAATATCCTGTGGGAAAAAAAAAGACAGTCTCTTCAACCAGTGGTATTGGGAAAACTGAACAGCAACATGCAGAAGATTGAAACTGCACCACTTTCTTACACAATACACAAAGACAAACTCAAAATGAATTGAAAGGCTTACTGCAAGATATAAAACAATTAAATTCCATGGGGCGCCTGGGTGGCTGAGTTGGTTAAGTGTCTGAATCTTGATTTCCACTCAGGTCATGATATCAGGATCATGAGATTGAGCCCCATATCAGGCTCCATGTTGAGCTTGCCTAAGATTCTCACTCTCCCTCTCCCTCTGCCCACCCTTCTCTAAAATAATAATGAATAAT